>NW_022590025.1:0-32748 GCF_004348235.1 Phoca vitulina
GCTGCCCAAGAAGACCGAGAGCCACCACAAGGCCAAGGGAAAGTGAACCTATTTGAATACCGGTGTGTCCAGTTAAAACTTTTTTTCCTCACCCAAAGGCTCTTTTCAGAGCCGTCCACATTTTCACATAAAAAAGCTTGTAACCAAATAAGTCCTGCTTTCCTATTACATAAGTTTTAGGTTGGTCAAAAAACAGTTCACTTACTGCAGTTTATCTTAGCTGTTTAACGTCCCTTTGAAGGTGGCCCAGGGAAACGACTTACACAGAAAAACCTTAGTGCATGATAAGCAAGGGTTTAATACAGGTGAGATCTAGTTACAGTAATGGTAACGTTTACAAAACCTTGTTTCTAGGTGGACAGGTTCACTCCGTGTTCCTTCAATCGTGTTTAGGAAGTAAGAACATTTAGAGTACGGAAACCAGAAGTAAGAGGATAGTTAACTGAAGCGCTGTGGAAGGGGTGGTAGCCTGGAATGCCTGAGGACGTTACAAGCAGAACTATAGGGCCGGAAGTCCGCGCGGGCTGTTTCAAAGCTGAATTGAACGAATCATAATACTATTTGGCCACCATAAGGAAGTCAGTCACCCTTTGTTGCACAGTGGTGATCGCCCGCCGTCTCCGGGCCAGGCGTTTTACCTGTGGTTTCCCGGAGTGGAGATAAGGGGCAGTCCAGGCGACTCAAGGTCCAGTTCAGTAAAAGTAACCATCTGAGAAAACAAAATATACGTAAGTTCTGAAAGCCTGACCGTCGGAATCTGAGGCCCCATTACGTAGGTTTCCAGAATTGGCATCTTCTCCGATCCCCAGGTGATTTCTTATTTAGAATTTGAGATGAGTTGAAGCAGAATAAGTTCTTGGATCGCTGACTACAACAAAGACGGGATTGGAATGTTGACTCATCCAATCGGAGTCTGTAATAATCCACCAATCACGTCGTTCGCTCTTTAGCCAATGGTCTTATTGCGCGGGACTTTTGAAAAATGCAAGACCAATCAGAAGGTTTCTGAGTATATATAAAGGCAACGTCTTCAGGCAGACCTGTCAGTTTAGCCCTTTCCCCTAGCAGTTTTGTTTCTGACATGGCTCGCACGAAGCAGACGGCCCGCAAGTCGACCGGCGGCAAGGCCCCGCGCAAGCAGCTGGCCACCAAGGCGGCCCGCAAGAGCGCGCCGGCCACCGGCGGCGTGAAGAAGCCGCACCGCTACCGGCCCGGCACGGTGGCCCTGCGCGAGATCCGGCGCTACCAGAAGTCCACCGAGCTGCTGATCCGCAAGCTGCCGTTCCAGCGGCTGGTGCGCGAGATCGCGCAGGACTTCAAGACCGACCTGCGCTTCCAGAGCTCGGCCGTCATGGCCCTGCAGGAGGCGTGCGAGGCCTACCTGGTGGGGCTCTTCGAGGACACCAACCTGTGCGCCATCCACGCCAAGCGCGTCACCATCATGCCCAAGGACATCCAGCTGGCGCGCCGCATCCGCGGGGAGAGGGCGTAAAGCTTTCCCCCACTAATTCAATTAACTCAAAGGCTCTTCTAAGAGCCACCCACTTTTTCCTTAAAATTGCTGTAATATAATCAAGATAGAACCGTCTCGAGGTATTAATGCTTTTTAAGGTACTTTTTGAGTTGGTTCCCGGCATTTAGGGGAGTTCTTCAAGGTACTAAGGATGGTGGGCCGCGTGTGGTTCCAGGGTTGTGGGCCTTTACCGAGCTTTCAGCTGTGTCCTAAGTCTCCCTTTCCATCTTGAGTTGGAAGAGCTCATATGCGGAAGTCGGCCGAAGATAGTAACTTCCGGCTCCGAGGAAACCCTGTGTAAGTACCTTCAGGCAGTCTGAGAGGCGCTTTGACCTGGGAAGGGGATGAGCCACTTGAGGTGGCGTGCTAGTGCAGGTAATTCTAAGGTTATCTGGGCACAGGTGGAAGGTGAGGTTCTTTATCCACAAAAGTTTGAACTTGGGTGAAGGTGGCTGTGCATTTGCTACTTACCCCTGGTAAGTTCCCACAAATTTGGGCAATGTCTGAAACCTCAATTTGCTCACTTCCCATCTCTATAGTTAAAAGTGAAAGTTTGGGCTTTCCTATAAAACAACCTTTTACACAAGAATGCAGGCTGATAGTTAACTTCTGAATAATTAGTCAGGATTTCTAATGAGCTTACTGGTAGCAGAGCCTAAGACAGTCGTGATGGCTTCTGCGGTCTTTGACTCGTGAAGTGTCTACCCACCAGTGGCTTGGACATCATTGGGGAGCTTGCTAGAGATGGATTGTCAGACCCCACCCAGGCCCAGTCAGAATCTACATTGTACCAAGTTCACCCCAGGAGGTTGGTGGTTGACACTAACAACTAGTTTTAAGAAACCCATTTAAAAAAATATTTTTGGCCTCATCAAGAAAGCAACCTGTGAACTCTTGCAGGAATAAACATTTGTAAACTGCATGTTTATGTCACAGAATTAAATGTTCTCTAAATCAATTGCACATAAGAAGAACCTGGGAAGATAGTGTGATTTAATAGAGATCAAGTGATCTCAATATTGCGTGCACATTACAGACCATTGGATGTTTTATAAAATATGTCTTTGCCTGGGGTCCAATCAGTAGCATTTTAATTGTAGTCTGGGGGTGACCCCAGGCAACAGTAATTATTAAAACTCAGGTGCTTCCAAAAGGTCGCTAGGGTCGAGAACAGATGCTACATAAATACCAGTCTTGTGATTAGCTCCTGTTTGATTTGACTCCAGGTTTAGCAAGGATTTATCTACAGAATCAGGCTTCCTTGTAGCTTGCTTTCAGAGAGGAAGTCCTGCTCTCCAAGAGAGGATTTTCTGGCTTGCTCGAGGACTGTTAATCGCTGCAATGAATCAAGCAGCATCTGGCTTTTGTAGCAATTTCTGAGGATGGGGCTCATGTGAGTCTATGATGAGAGATGGACCTGCTTTGGGCGATTGACAATGCCAGGTTTTAAGGGATGCTACAAAGAGGAACCTTCTGGGCTTCTTGGCAGACAAACTGTGGAGACCTGCCTATCTTCCCATGGGCACAAAGTCCTGTTTGGGTATTCACCTGGTTTATTTCCATGGCCATTATTTATCAATTTATCTTTTTTTCCCCCTAGCTAATCATTTTTTTAACTTTTTAAATTATGTGACATTTCAGAATATATGAAAGTAGAAATATTAGTTTCATAAACTCTGTGTACCCTGCACCCAGCTTCCACATCATCACTAGCCAAATAGTTTTATCCATTTCTTGTCCACCCCACTGCCTTGATCATTGTAAAGAAAATGGTATCATTTTCGCTCTCAATATTTTAAAACATGTCACCATTTAAAAACCTATTTATGATGCCATGACGATTCCCCCCAACAAACATGTCTTAACATGGGTGAATTTAAAAATTGTATTTACTCTACATATATTTGTTGAGAGTTTGCAATGTGCTAGATGCTGTTCTGTGCATTGGGAATATACTCAGAGAACCATCCAGACAGAATTCTTGGCCCTTGTGGAGTTTACATGTGAATGGAAGAGGGACAGACAATAAATCAGATAGATATGTGTGGTATGTTAAAGGGTAAGAAGGAGAAAAATAAAGCTAGAATAAGGAGTGTCCTGGGGAGTTGAACTAATGAAGTTAGTAAGATTTAGGTAAGGCCACTAAGAAGATACTGCAATGGGCGGGGTACAGTTGCAGGAGCTGAAGGCAGAGAAACAAAGAGAAGCCGGATCAAGCAGGGGCTTGTAGACGTTAGCTCTGAGATGTAAGGCCTTGAGAGGACTTGAACATGGGAACTTCCGTGTCTGTTTCTCATATTAGCAGGTTCTGCTCTATATTTAGGTAGTCTCCACTGGGCTCCAGTACAAAAATTAAGACCCAGTTTTCTTCCTGTTTTGTGATATCCAGACTTTGAAAATAGAAGCTGACCTTTAGCCTTTATAGTTAGAAAAGAGAAAATCTCTGAAAGTTAGTCGTTAAATGCAATTCATATCCCAGTACTTCAGATTCACTAGTTTCTCTGTTTTGTTTTGTTTTTGCCACAGGCAAAATGTTTACCCTCAGGTAACACACTCCATTTATTTGGATTGCAAATTCAGGATTACAAATGCGAATGTCTTCAGGGTCTAGGCAAGAGGTTCTTGTATCTGTACTTCACTGGGTCAGTCAGCAGCGGTGTTTCTGGCAGAATCTAAGCCCTCCCATGGCCAGCTGCAGGCTCTGGGTAGCCGCTCCATGTCTGTTATGTCATTTGCCCAAGAGAGGTGTTAACGACACCTGCTGTGGGAATCGTGTAGGTAAAAGAGCCGTGACTTCATTAGTTCAAAAGTGTAATTTGGTGCCTACATAGATCATTTTATTTAACCCACACAATAACTCTATGGGTTAGAGGGGCGCCTGGGTGGCTCAGCTGTTTAGCGTCTGCCTTCGGCTCAGGTCATGATCCCAGGGTCCTGGGATCAAGCCCCGCATCGGGCTCCTTGCTCAGCAGGGAAGCCTGCTTCTCCCTCTCCCACTCCCCCCTGCTTGTGTTCCCTCTCTCGCTGTCTCTCTCTCTCTCTCAAAAAATAAATAAAAATTAAAAAAAAAATAACTCTATGGGTTAGAGACCCTTAGTAGCCCAAATACAATGCTGAAGAAACGGAAGCATAGTGAGGTGAACTACTTCACACAGGGGCTCATTTGAATAATTCAATCATGGACTTTATCTCTGGTGCTAGAGAATGGAGGGCCTTTGTGTGTTACCTGCATAATTTAATTTTACTTTATCCATCCATCCATCCATCCATCCATCCAAAACTTTTTGAGCGCTTACTATGTGCCCTGCATTGTTCTAGGTGCTGGAAATAGAGCAGGGACAACCATGGGGAAAGTTCCCTGTGTAGAGCTCACAAATGTTCTGGTTGTGGGAGACAGGAAATAAACAAAAACAGTATTTTTGTAGGTAAAGAGATTAAAGAGATTAAGAAATCAGGCCAAGAAGATTAAGGACTGCCAGGGAGTGGGAGCAATGGGTGGTGGAGTGTTGTAGTTTTAAATGTGGGGGGGGGGGGTGAGACTTCACCACTTAGATGCCACTGAGCAGAGGTAGGATGCCTGGGAGGGAGACAGGTCTGCACACACCTGTGAGAAGATCATTCCACAGAGAAGCTACAGTGATGACTGAACAGATCCTCAGTTGGGAGCAAACTCAGGGTCATGGCCACAGGTCTGATAACCAACTAGTTAGAACCAGGGTCTTCTGTTTTCTCAAGCTGGAGTTTCTAGGTAAATTCAGTATTGATTCACATGTTTTTAATATTTTTTAAAAGTATGAGTCCAGGTTCCTGAGCATACCCAATTTGGATGGTGATCCAAGAGGAGAGGGCAGGAATAGATGAGTGTTAATCTCATGGAGGACTGCCAGCCTGATTCAAGGACACCAGTAGTTCAGGAAAGCATATTAATTATGTGATGATTTATTTAAAATAAAAAGTAAGAGATCTGAGGTTCCAAATAATCACTGTTATCATTTTTCAGAAGAAGGAGTACATCAACAGAGTGGTTCTGCTTAATGCCTAAGGTCACCCAGCTGGTAAATGACGAAACAAATTTTAGCCCAAGTAGTGGGCCTCAAATCCCTCCAATTTTAAGCATATTTTATTGCTGTTCTGTAGTTGTGTTTATTATTATTTCCTTTATGAAATAATATTTCATGTCCTAGATAACAGAGAGCATGCCTGGTTCACCTTTGTGCTTTGATTGAATGATACATCCAGTTGAGTGAGGTAGGCATGTCGGACATGGAAGGCTTTGAGGAACATATCAGGGTATCTCGAAATGAGAGAACAGAGCTTTTTCGCCCAAGGGGCAAGACTGACTTTTATAGGAGGTTTAGCTCATAAAGAATGCGTTGAGAAAATGAGTTGAATGAGTTGAGAAAATCCACCAAGATAAAAGACAGCATAAAAGCCCGAAGTGAGGCAGGTGAGACTTGAACTTGTACACCAGATGGTCAGACTTGGAATGTATATTAAAGCCAGTGGCCTGTCAGTGGATTCCAAACTCAGCCTGACCTTATTCACAGGCTGTGAGTCTGACCATGGAGGCCTTCCTCCACTTTCCAGTGTGTTTTCTTCATCTCCCACGCCTTACGCTGATTGCACCTAGCTTGATTGGGATTCCCAACAGTGTTGAGCACTGTTCATCTGAAGTGGAAAATGTGATGCTAACTGGAGCTGTATCATTTTATTTTCTTCTCAACTGAAGCAAGTACTGCCAATATTTATAATTCAGTTGTGTTGCACCAGAAAGCTCCAGTGTCCTCCTACAGATGTAAGAAATCTGTCAGTTTCCTTCTTGTCTTATTTATAATTTATAATTACCTACTTAAGTAGGAATTACCTACTTATATGAGCTGTGGCAGGGGCTGCTACACAGCTGTCCCCTGAAAGGGGTTTTCCTTTCTTAGCTCCTTTTGTGGCTGGTGTGGCCTTGACTATTTGTGGCCAGTTGGTATGTCAGCAGGCAGAGTTACACCATTCTCAGGATTTCATTAATGGTGGGGGTGCTTCTTTACCCTTTTCTCCTTCCTTCAGGATGGAATGTGAACGAGGTAGCTGTAGCTGGAGCAGACGTCTTAGACTACAAGGTAGGAAATTACCTACATGTTAGTCTAGCTCGTAGTGTCTTCAAATACACTACGAGGCAGGCCATTTCTGAGGCACACGGCCTCCCGTGTAGGCTGACGGTGACTTCCCAAGCGGCCATAACTTTTATGTGGGTGTTGTCCGCAGAGCGCAAATGCGGCTAATGTAGAAGTCACCAATGGGTGGACGATTTAAGACTACATAAATACTGAGTACGTCATCAATATTCGGTGTCTCACAAATATTTGGCACTTCGTGGTCCTTTCCTCTCTTCCTATCTCCGTGTAGCACATGAGCTCTCCTTCCTTTTCCACGTGTAACATGTCTTCCAGGCAACTACTTTATGATTTTTGGTAAATACAGCTTTTGAATTATGTCTACATCTCATAAAATTCCTTGCTTACCTATTTAACACTTCTTAGAAGTTTCTTACTTAGGAATCACCTACTTAACATTTTTATGAGGTTTATCCATCCAATTTGTTGGTCTTGTCTTGGTCCTCCATAGGAGAATTTAATAGCAGAATGTATTTGAGAATATTCTCAAATACTAGAGCAAACACACATTACACACAGAGGTAGAGGAGTTCCCTCAGGAGAGTGGGGCCCCATTCCAAGCCTGAGCTACATATCTGTACATGAGAAATCGACTTTTATCTAGTTTATCAGTGACTACTTTAGGTTGTCGGTCACTTCCAAGGATATCGAATACTAATAGGTGTACATAAAAGATAGTCCTTAAGAGGATTAATGGACCAGATTTGCTGTGCTAGCATTCCTTTCTGCATTTCAGTAAGATCAGATCCTATATTTTAGTAAGGCACAGCACTAGGACTTCTACAAAATCCCCGTGAACCAAAGATGTGACATGGCTAGGCGAAAGTATAACTATATAGCCCCGGTTGTTAACTATAGTCCATAAATACAAACTCTGGGTGTCTTTTTCTGCACATCAATTCTTCTCTCCCTCTTGCTGTCTCCCCTTTCCTTATCATTGTCTCTTACTCCACCTTCCTTCCAGAATTGCTTTTCAAGATTAAATCCTTTCAGCTTTGGCAATGCTAAAGTGATCTTCAGACAGAGGCTTACCCCTTCTTTTGGCCCGTGTGGTTACTTCTCGGCCTTTTGGCTCAGATCAAGTGTAAATGTCCATTCTAGACTGGGAGCCCTGTGAGGTTAAGGATTGCTTCTAGCCTGCTCACCGATCTTTCCCAATTACCTGTCACTTTCTGAAACTTAAGAAGCTCTCAATACGTGAACGAATAAACTCAGTCCTAGTCCTTCCACTCAACACGTCATTTAGGGAAGAATTTGATCTATGATCCTAGAATACTCTGCACTAACCACCACCCTCCCTGCCCCACACTCCATGACCCAACAGGGAAGTGCCTAGAAGGGTGGACTTGTCAAAAGTGAGGACAGTAACTGAAGTACTGTGGTTGAGATTAATCTCAAGGTGTTTTGTAAATCTGTAACTGACATTGTATTCTGTTAAATGATTCCTAGCAAGCCTCTTAAGGGAAGACTACCCAAGCCTGGCTTCTGTGTTGGCTGCTGAAGACATTTCCCCAACTAAGAGAGGCATTGCTCTCAGGCTGCTTGCTGCTGCTTTTCCCTTCTCCTTCCTCTTATAAATCCTGTTCAACCTTTCTTCAAAGAAGCCTGAATGCCTCTGTTACTTGCAGAATAATAGCTACAGTTGAGTGAGTTATTCTTCAAAAGACATCCTTTCTTTTCAGTCAAGTCTCCCCCTCAACCCCTCCCATTTACTAGAAAATTAGTTTTTCACGCTATCAGGTAGACAGTGTCCTATTGGTTTCCACTAAAACAAGTCTCACACAGACCCACTAAGCACAGTACGCTCTCTAGACAAGCTGATCTATAAAGGATGCCCAGGATGTATTCAACTCGTCCGGACAACTCAAAATTTCTCAGCTACAAACCCTGGAGAAAGTTCTGGCCCAGATGAATTTCATTTTCTGAAATCCTAAACCAAAAGTTCAGCAGCTAAAACTGCCTTCCCAGGTTTCAAACAAGTTTTCCTGCTCTGCACTTGCTAGTCTTCTCTGTTCCAGTAAAACAGGCTACTGAGAAAACAAGGATGGGAATGTAAGGATGAAGGAGATGGGCATTCTAACTCTGGCACAGGTTTTCCCTAATATTAAAAAGGTTCAGTATTAAAGCTCTTTATGTGAAAGAGTGAGTGGCTCTGAAAAGAGCCTTTGGGTTAGATTAGGTGAAGACGCTTACTTGGCAAGCTCACTTGGAGCTGGTGTACTTGGTGACGGCCTTGGTGCCCTCGGACACGGCGTGCTTGGCCAGCTCCCCGGGCAGCAGCAGGCGCACGGCCGTCTGGATCTCCCGCGACGTGATGGTCGAGCGCTTGTTGTAATGCG
Source organism: Phoca vitulina (assembly GCF_004348235.1). Classification (NCBI taxonomy): domain Eukaryota; kingdom Metazoa; phylum Chordata; class Mammalia; order Carnivora; family Phocidae; genus Phoca; species Phoca vitulina. Next base: position 9,018 of record NW_022590025.1, read on the forward strand.
CCAGGCGGGACGCCTCGCCCGCGATACGCTCGAAGATGTCGTTGACGAACGAGTTCATGATGCCCATGGCCTTGGACGAGATGCCCGTGTCGGGGTGCACCTGCTTCAGCACCTTGTACACGTACACCGAGTAGCTCTCCTTGCGGCTGCGCTTGCGCTTCTTGCCGTCCTTCTTCTGCGCCTTGGTCACCGCCTTCTTGGAGCCCTTCTTCGGGGCCGGGGCCGACTTGGCGGGTTCAGGCATGGTAAAGCTCTGACACCAAAACCTAGTAGAGTGAAAGCTGAGCGTGGGGTTGGCCTACTTTTATATGGCTTGTATGCAAATAGCGGCTTAATCTGTCTTAATGCCTGATTGGAGCAAATCAGCCAGTAGAAACATTTTATGCAAATCAGGAGAATTCAAATCCACTTTTTGATTGGCTGCTTATGTGGCAGCAACTCTAGATTCTTTTCTCCATCAGAAAAAAGTATTTTCAAAACAGCAAAAGTTTAATGTCTCATCACTAGTACCTATTTATGAGCCTTGCGTCTCCCTAGATCCCCACCTAAAGAGACAAAAGCCTGATACAAATTTATGATCCTGTTTTCCTGCCAAATTGCAGTTACCCGGATACTAAATGAAGGAAAGAGAACACAAAAATTAGCTAAATATTTAAATGTTTTCACAATTATGCCATGGCATTCCCAGTTTGATCAAAGTTGGCAAAATTTAAGCTTTCAGAATCAGAGGATCGTCACATTTAAACAGCGGTGCGATTTTTATGTTCCCTAAAAACAGTGTCTGGAAGTGGTGTCTGTGTTTGTTAGTGTGTTCGGAGTTATGCGATAGGGTGTTTCCATTGCTAAAATAAAACGTTTCTTCAAAGTCAGAAGCTTTGAGAAATGATAAAGGACGAAAGTGGACTGGGTCAATCACGTCCAAGAACAGAGCTTCTGAAGCCACTCAGGAACTAAATTTTCATTTTCATCTCTTCCCAAATTTAATCCCCAAACAAGGTGATTAAAACAAAACCAGTTAAGGAACTGTAAAGCAAAATACAGGCTGGGTAAGGGACGCAGAATTGTAAGTGAGAAGATCTGTCTTTCAACGTTAGACTTTCTCCAGTGAGTCCTGGTAGCCAATCACAAGGCCCATCCAGTGACTTAATTCACGGCGCGGAATTTGAAGATTCGGACCAATCAGGAGGACGTTGCCTTTATAAATAAGAGCCGGCGCAAAGGCACTTGCAGTTGTAAGCCGTGTTTGCAGGATCTCGCCATGGCCCGCACGAAGCAGACGGCCCGCAAGTCGACCGGCGGCAAGGCCCCGCGCAAGCAGCTGGCCACCAAGGCGGCCCGCAAGAGCGCGCCGGCCACCGGCGGCGTCAAGAAGCCGCACCGCTACCGGCCCGGCACGGTGGCCCTGCGCGAGATCCGGCGCTACCAGAAGTCCACCGAGCTGCTGATCCGCAAGCTGCCGTTCCAGCGGCTGGTGCGCGAGATCGCGCAGGACTTCAAGACCGACCTGCGCTTCCAGAGCTCGGCCGTCATGGCCCTGCAGGAGGCGTGCGAGGCCTACCTGGTGGGGCTCTTCGAGGACACCAACCTGTGCGCCATCCACGCCAAGCGCGTCACCATCATGCCCAAGGACATCCAGCTGGCGCGCCGCATCCGCGGGGAGAGGGCGTGAGTTGTCCCGAAGGAACACAAACTACCGACCCAAAGGCTCTTTTCAGAGCCACCTACAATTTCCGTTTGAAGAGCTGGGCCGCAACCACAGGATCTCCGCACTCCCGGAGTCCCCCTTGTCCCCACTAGCGTCGGGTAGGGGTGGCGCCAGGGCGCGTTCGCCGGCTGCCCACCTCCCGACTCCTGCCTCCGCCCGCACACTCGCCAAACCTCGCGATCCTCCCGTTGACAACCAGTGTGCATCAGGCCGATTGCGCCGCGTTCCCCAGCAGAGGGGGTTAGACAAGTCTTGGCTTTTGCGTGGAGCCGCCCATATGGCTGAGTGTATTTAAAGTGGCTCATAAAACCGCCGTGGATTTGGGTACTTTCAGCTGAACTACAAAATAGTATAGCGACAAGTTATAATACCCAGTCCTGAAAACAATGGCTCCCGGTTTGGGAAATCTCCGGAGCATGCTGTCAAAACCTGACCCGCAGCTAGCCAGGGCCTATCTACAAGGGCAGCAGTTAATGATACGTCCAGCCATATTAATACGTAATTAAGACTGCAACTTGCCAGGAATCCAGGCATGGATTCCCACATTTCATTCTGATAGGAGAAAGGACGGATCCTTGAGCAACCTGGAAAGCATCCTAGGGGGTTTACCGTGTTTGGTGGGGCATGCGCACGCTGGTGTTCAAGAACCCAGGCGGAGTGGTGCATGAGAGCAGTTTGGTGGCCATCCATTTCTTTCTTGACTGAGCAATACGTCCTGTAGTAAGGGTACTCCTTTTCTGCACTGGAAATAGATCTGGTACCTCAGGCATGGGTTCGCAGAATTTGAGACCCAGCTTGGAGCGGTACTAGCAGCAGCCTATCTGGTACAGCTGGGCAGGGCAGCGCTACCAAACCTGGGGCCTCGAGTAATAGCTGAGTATATTCACACCAGGAATTCGGAGCTTGTAGCAGCTCATAACTAAAAAGTCACGATTGTGCAGAATGTGTCTGCTCTGTCCTTGTGTGAGAAACGTGACGTAGTCAGTAAGGCAGAACCCAGCCCTTGCGCAGGTGGTGGTACATAACCCATTATTAATCCTCAGAGAACCAAGGAGGCAACAGCTCCCGTTTCCTCCAACAAATTCAGAATCCTCTGACAAACCCTAGAGCCATGGAGGATTTGTCCATCAGTCAGGTTTCACAGACATTGGTTGTGGGAACTCCTAGCCTCATCCCAGGGTTTATCCCTCACTGTGGGGACTACTAAACACTGGGGGCTTTTCGGGAACTAAGTGAACAGCTCTGCACTTCAGTGAAAACACAAGTCCCATGGCAGGAACCACAGGACGGGCATACCAGCAGTTTATTCAACAAACATGGGAGGCTCTTGGTGGGATAAATCCTTAGCTACAGAGCCCAGAAGTCAGATTTCAGAAACAATTGAAAATGTCGCTTGATGCAATATTTTGGAGCCTTGAAGCAAACTTGCACATGATAATAGCAACACCATGTGATTTCTTTGAGACTACTGAAAGAGTTATAAGGCTCCCAGCCATCACAGCAGTACTTTTGCATCTTACAAAATGTAATTTTGAGGTGGAATTCAGGAAACACAAAACAAAACTGGCAAGGACGGGGTGGGTGGGGACACAAAACAAAAATATTGTACATGAAAGGTCATAACAGCTTTATTTGCAAAAGCCCTAAATTAGAAACAACTTAATATCTTTCAATGGGTGAATGGTTAAATAAATTTTCATGCATCCATGCACGGAAGCCTACTCAGCAACAAAAGGGAGGCTAGTGATACACACAACAACTGGGATGGATCTCAAGGGCATCGTGCTTAGTGAAAAAAAAAAAAAAACTGTTGGGGAGGAAAAGTTTTCCCTTGTAGGTTCTTTGTCTGTAAATTGATATAAAAACAGATTAACAGGAGAAAATTTTAATTATGTGTGTATTGGAGCCCCATAACAATGTGAGACCCAAGGATAAGTCTGTCGGTAGATATTTATATGCCCCCCTGAGCTAAAGAATGGGATAGGGACCTGGGGCTTCAAAGGGAGAGAGGGCAACCTACAGATAGGTCTTTCAGATAAAAATTATCTCTGGTAATAGCTCTCTTTCTGGGCCAGGGCCCCTATCTAAAATTTTTTAGGTAGTTAAGGGAGAGGTAAAAGTTTTTCTTGAGTTTGCTGGGTCTTGATTGCCTTCAGTTCAAAATAACCCAAGTGCCAAAGCAGCACATTTTGGGGTCACATATATTGCTCCCCCTCAAAGTCATTTTCAAAAGGTTACATATTATATTACTCATTTAGATGACATTCTCAAAATGACAAAAACCAGAGATGGATAACAGATTAATGATTGCCACAGGACAGGGAAGACGTGTATGGATGTAATATAAAGGGGTAACAAGGAGTTCCTTGGTGATGTTGGAAACATTTTGTATCAGCACTGCAGTGGTATTTATGTGAATCTATATACATGGGGTAAAATTGCATAGGGCTACACACACACAAAGACAAATGAGTGCATGGTAAGACCAGTAAGAGTTGAAAAGCCCTGTAATCTAGGTAACAGTATTTTGCCAATATCAATTACCTGGCTTTGATATTGCAAGATACACTGGTTATGTGGGATGCGACCATTGGAGGAAATTGGTTCAAGGGGCTCTGTGAACGACTGTTGCAACTTAACAAGGTAAACTTTGCAACTACTGTTGCAAAATAACAAGATAAAAAAAAAAGCTGCTGGACAATTCTTTAACAATTGCTACTTTGCATTGCTTGGGATTCCATGGTTTGTTTAAGAAAATAATGTGATTTTTTTTTCACAAACAGCAGTTTTTTTGCTTTCTTCTGGCTGTTCTAGTGGTGACATGTCCATCGGGCCGATGTTTGGTTCATTCATGTTGGTACGTGATGTTTTACATCTTGCTGCCCCTGCCACAAAAGTCAATTGAATTTCAGAATTTGATATTCCTAATCTCAAATTTTCTGATGGGGTATACTTGGCCGAGCCAATCCATGCTCTTTTAGAACACTTTACTTGGTACATCATAAGTATGCAATAAAAATCACTTCTTACTTGAAAATTCTATTTATTCTAAGGACATCATTTATATTTTCTTAAAGCTAAACTTCCACGTAACTAGCTCAACACATATTTTTCATTAGAGTTCATGACAGCTTTGCTTGTGTTTCACGCACTAAGCCCAGAAAAGGACTCTCCACCTTTTGTCCTCCATATGAGAAAAACAGGGCCTTAGCCCCTGACAATTTACATTCTTTTCCTCTGCAACCCTTCATTGTTGAAATATATATGCTTAATTTGTATGGATAAAGCACACTGTACATACTAGTGTTATCTTGGAAATGTTTTGAAATCCTTCCATGTTCTTCAGTCTTATAAATACTTTGTTTTTAAGAACAGAATTCCTGGGCGATATGAATTTATTGTTCACGAACTAGACGCCAGTCATTTTGCTTATAATAATTCACTTACCAACAACTACTCTTCCTTCTTACTGCAAGTCTATCGAAACTCAAGTAGATCCACAGACAAGTTCAATGTTACAGTATGAAAGCTGCCACTCCCTGATCCCAAACCTGAAGCCTGGCCTGGTTGCTCCACAATATATTGACTAATTCCTTTGTTTCTTGGGACTTGGGCTTGTTTAAATTCCAGTGTAGCAAAAGATCCAAGAATATATATGGAAAAGCAAATCTTTGAACACATGTACCTATATATGAAGGAGGTCATTTCTTTTGTGTACATGTCTGAAACTTGTGTTTAGAGGTTCTTATTTTCTAAATACCAGTAAATCTCCCTACCCCGTGTCTCCTTTAGGCCTTAGAAGCAAGGGCGCGAGGACTTCGAGCGATTTCCTAACTTTTCCGGTGTTTTAGTTTTCACAAAGTTCTGCACAATTGTTACAAAAGGGGCTGCTGGGGGCTGGTATTAAGCTCCTTCGACTGTCATTCCCAGTGACTACTTACTGTGTCCGGCCGCGGCAAGGGCGGGAAGGGCCTGGGCAAGGGCGGCGCCAAGCGCCACCGCAAGGTGCTGCGCGACAACATCCAGGGCATCACCAAGCCCGCCATCCGGCGGCTGGCCCGGCGCGGCGGCGTCAAGCGCATCTCCGGCCTCATCTACGAGGAGACCCGCGGGGTGCTCAAGGTGTTCCTGGAGAACGTGATCCGGGACGCCGTCACCTACACGGAGCACGCCAAGCGCAAGACGGTCACGGCCATGGACGTGGTCTACGCGCTCAAGCGCCAGGGCCGCACCCTCTACGGCTTCGGGGGCTGAGCGCTCCCATCTCCCCACCGGAGCACCGCGATTCTCAACCAAAGGCCCTTTCCGGGGCCACCTGCTCTTTCTACTAAGGAGCTCTCCCTCGCCCCTGGGTGCTGCTCCGGGGGGGTGGGGGGGGTGGTTTGGTACAAACGTTGAAAATTCATGGGCACAACTTTCTCCTAATGCCGTGAGGTGTTCATAGCAGCTGCTGCGAATGAGCATCGAACACTTTCAGGATCGACAGGCGGGAAGCGGTTAAATTTGGTGATACAGCAGGTAGTGAAACGGTGGGTTAGACAGGTTGGTAGATTAGGAATCTTTTGGGCTCCTCCAGACCCCGCAGATCTAACTGCCACACTCCCTCTTTAAGGTGGCTGTACTAAAGTTTAGCAAAGTATACGAGAATGTCTCTAGGGTTACAGTTTTTATTTTTTCAATATACATTTGTGTGTGTGTGTGTGTGTGTGTGTGTGTGAGGTGGGTTCTCCCAGCCGTATTATGTTCTGCCGAGTCAGATCTGTTAGCTCTAGAATAAAAACAGTAATGAGCATAAACCTTAGCATATGCGGTGTTGAATGCATTTGTTGCACAGAATTTTCGTTTTATGTCAAACCCATTTTTGACGAGATGGTCAAAGATTATCAATGCTAAAATCTTTTGGAAAAAAGCTGGGGAACACTAGATTCAGATGGTGTCAAAGTATCTCCAAACAACGTTATTTGCAAAGGGAAAAAATATCCTTACAGTGGAGCAATGCTTCCCCCACCCCCCATCACTGCGTGTTAGCTGAGTGTCTAATTTAGTAGGACTAAAAGTAACCGACCACCTGTGTGCCTTCCCTCGTGCATGATAAATATAGAGCATCACCTCTGACAAAGGTGTACGAATCTAATCATGCCTCAGGAGAGTACAGGGGATAAAGGAGTCAGTTAAACACCATCACAAGGCGAAAACATCAAACCAGAACGTGGGACATTATATAACACAATTAGTTTGGTTTCTCGCAAAATCAGTCATAACAAAACCGTGGAGGAGTGTTCAAGATTGAAAGAGACTCAAGTAAGAGAGCACTGAACAAGACGTGTTGATTGGATCCTGGCTCTATAGATAAAGCTATAAAGGCCATTTTGGAGACAAGTGGGGAAACTTGAATACAGACCGGATATTACATTATTTTATGAGTTAGTTTTTCTTTTCTTTCTTTCTTCTTCTTCTTCTTTTTTTTTAGGTTTGATAATGTTGAGATTATGTGGAAAATTCCCTTATTCTTAGGAGTTAGATACTGAAATATTCATTGTTTCAAGCCTCATGATGTCTGCAATCTACTTTTAAATGGCTTAGCAAAAAATGTATATGCATACAGACATATACACAAAAGTGGTAAATTGTGCTCAGGTATTGAATCTAGGTGCTGTTTATAAAGATAATCGACCAACACACTTTTTATCTTTGTTGTTTGAATATTTTTATAATAAAAATTGGGGACAAACAGGCAACAAAATGTGTTGAAAATGGATCTGTGTCATTAGGAGAGGCTGTCTGAACAGGTGAGTGTAAAGATCTGCCCGGTACAGAGAGGGGGCAGAAGCAGCAGGGCACTCGGCCCGTGGTGTGTGTTAGAAGCACGTGTCTTACTCCCCTTGTGCTGACTCCTTGACCAGAAGTTGGTCAGAGGGCAAGGACATGGAACAGGTCACTTCGGGCCACGTTGGCAAAGAGTAGGACAGCCACCAGAGTAAAGATCCAGGGGGACAGTGAGTAAGTTAAATGCCATGGAGATTGGGAAAGATTTCTGAAGAAGGAGGCCCAGCAGTTGCCTGAGTGGGGAAGGCCCCTCCCGTCAGCTGAAAACCTGGGGATCAGCCTGCTTACACCAACTCTTTGGGATATGGTGAGCATCCACGCACTTTGTGCTGTGCAGTCACCACAGTGGGTTATTGTCACTGTTCAGTCAAGGTCAGGACAGGTGACACCCCCCTCACATTGGGCAATAGGAGGAGTGTTTCCTAAAGAAGCTATTTGCAAACTGAGTTCAAGGTACAGAAACCCCAAGAAATTGTGCCTCACCCCAGGCCTGGTCAGCGGGGCAGCTTATCCCCCATAAGCCTGATGGGGCAAGGAAAGCAGTTAAGAGAGCTGCATGGAAAGGGATCTCCAGCAGGTGCTGAGGCTTTGAGAGAGGGGTGCAAGCAGCCTGTGGGGACCCTTGGAGGGGAAACTGGGTAGTAAACACTCACAACACCCATCTCTCCTTCCTCCCATCTCCTACAGGTGGTTTTCACTGGCTGAACCCAACCAGAGGTGGGGGTCCAGGTAATCCATTGGTGGGATCCATGCAGGGGAGCCCCATATGGCCTAGGGCCAGGGGGAGAAGGTAGAGCTAAGTCTGGAGGGCCAACTGGAAGATGCTCAGTACAGTTATGTTTGAAGTAGGCCATCTCCGTGTTTTCTAAAATCAATGTTCTAGAAAGTTATCTGTTCCTATGACACACTTTCTTTTGAAAGATTTAAAATTCTTTGCCTTGTCCCTGGAAGCGGCTTGTAGGGTTGGTGTCACAGTTCAAACCATTCATAGACCACATGGGACTTTATTATAAACAAGTTACTCCATATACTCAATTCCACAGAATTGAATATTTACTCTCTAAATCTATGAATTTTGAGTTTAGAATGATGTATATTTGGTTGGCATTTGGCTTTCCATGGGAAAAATTGAAACCTGTAATCATGTGTTTTAAGTTTAAAAACAAACAAAAAAAATGAAAGAGAACACAACAAAACTTTTTAAAAATAGATGTTAATTCAAGGTTGCATTTCGAACTTTTAAAAGATTTTTTAAAGTTTGTATGTATTTTTCACCACAGATAAATAGTTATTTTTATATTCCTTGCTCTATGTGAATTATATAACTTGCTTTTTTCCTTCTGTTTTTAGTTTCCCATTGTGTGCCATATTTTTCATAACTTCCTCCAGTTTGTACATTTTTTTAAAGATTTTATTTATTTATTTGAGGGAGAGAGAATGAGAGATAGAGAGCATGAGAGGGAGGAGGGTTAGAGGGAGAAGCAGACGCCCTGCCGAGCAGGGAGCCTGATGTGGGACTCGATCCCAGGACCCTGAGATCATGACCTGAGCCGAAGGCAGTCGCTTAACCAACTGAGCCACCCAGATGCCCTGTATGTTTTTTTTTTTTTTAACATTTTATTTATTTATTTGAGAGAAAGAAAGCACAAGCAGGGGGAGGGGCAGAAGGAGAGGGAGAAGCAGACTCCCTGCTGAGTGGGGACTCCATCCCAGGACCCCAAGATCATGACCTGAGCCCTAGTTAGACACTTAACCAACTAAACCACCCAGGCGCCCCTGCACATGTGTTTTAATATGAACAGACTATGTTTCGGACACACGTGCACAGGATTTATTGGTAAGGATTTAGCCGGGCTGCTCACCCACGGGCAAGGTCATTGCATAACTTTGGCACTTTGCTGCCTCCAAACAAACAGCTCTATACATTTTTGCTCCATTTCTTAGAAATAAAATCCTTTCTAGGATATGCATTTTCCCAGTTACTTTAGTTTTTCCATCAAAGCCAAGCTTTTCAATCCACTTTCCCATAGGCCCCAGAATATTTTGGGCCCTTATATAATATGGCAGGGTTTAACAGCAGACAAGAGCCAGAGCGACTGGCTTAGAATTATGGCTCTAACACTTACGAATTGTGTAATAAGTCACATAAGCTCTCTGTGCCTCAGTGACCTCATCTGTAAAATGGGGATGATGATACCTTCCCGACAGGGTTGTTGGGAGGGTTTTGGAGTCAAACAGACATGGCTTGAATCTTGGCTTCTCTCTTTTCTGGTCTGAGATCTTGGAAAGTGTAACACTTGGAAAGTATAAAAACTAATAAATCTCTACAGTAGTGGTTTGGAGTATTACACAGTGTTTTTGAGAGTTGAGTTCTTATCTCTAAACCTTACTTTAACCCATGTGAGGGATAGATGGTGATCACCAACAATTTTAAATGAATTTTTTTCTCTTATGTTTTACTTCTAATACCCCAAAAGAATCTTCTGTTCGCCAAGGGAAGAGAGAAAAGGAGAGTTCTGAACCACGATAGGGCTCTTTTATCTCCTACCATGGTCGGGAGAGTGTGGCCACTCTGCGGACAAGCGCACGATCAGCTTAGGTCTCCAGGACATGCAGCACCCATGGGATCCTCTGTTCTCTGCATTTCCACCCGCCTTTTGCTAACTTGGCAGCACTCACATCATTCAGGGGAATGGCTGGCTACCTGGCTTTTCCATCCCCTGGAGACTTTATCCTCCTCTCCGTGATTTCTGTAGCTCCCCTCTATAGACCAAAGTGGGTTCCCCGAACCCTTGTGTTACACACTTCACAGAGCAGACTTTCCCCTTCTCTTCTAGTTTTTTGGCTGGTTGAATATTTGAACTTCCATAAGACAGAATAACAGAAGCACAACAAATTTCGTATCATACAGGAGCCCCATAAAAATAAGATTCCCCGGCAGTCAGGTAATCGAGGTTTATATATGTCATCCTGAGCTAAGGGGAAGGGGGCCGGGATCTGGGGCTTCAACGGGAAGGAAGACAACTTATAGAAGATGGGAAGAGCAAATGTTTGGTAAATAAATGTTTGCCATGGCATGCAGATAGGTCTTTCAGATACAGAACTTACCTCTGTAATAGGCCAGAATGATTGTTAGGCTTTTTAGCCTCATCATTGATTTTGTTTTAGTTTCTCAACAAGTGCTTAAGCCCTTGGGGGAATGTGCTCAAGGCAAACCGCACTCCACTTAATTTCTAAGTAAGAATGCTAATGTATAAAACTAACATGGATGTGATGTCTAGAGTAGTGGCCTCCAAGAGCGGAGGACTTTTTACAAGAGCTGTCGAGAGAGATTAAGTGACTTATCTAAGGTTACCTTGTCGGGTTTTCTGAGAGAAGCCTGTGGTCTTCTTACTAAATGTCTGTTTAGCTGGTAACCATCCATTTGTTTATAAATTGTGGTTGAATCAGACTAATTGTAAGGATTTAAAACTTACGTTTCTCCAAAGCTGATGGTTTTCTTCTTCACTGCTGTGTATGCTACACTGATATTCTTGGTGAGGGACTTGATCATACCGTGATCACAACATTGCAGGCAGGAGACGTTAAGAGGCAAAGGAGTGGGGTCTCCTCTAGGGATATTACCTTCACTTTTACTCCGTGCACACCAGATGTCTGGAGCACCCACCACATGTCAGGTGCTGTGCTGGGCACTTGTGAGAGGAGACGGACAATGCCCAAGTGCACAGAGATGGTAATTTCAGATGGTGAACAGTATTGTGAAAGAAATACACTCAAGGTAGTCAGGGACCGTGGCTTATGGGATCCTGCAGATGCTGACAAGGCTTTTGGATTTTATTAACACAGAGGAGGAACCTGATCTGGTTTAGGTTTCATGTGTCAGAAGATTCACTCTGGAGAAGCTACGTCTGTCCCTTAGTGGAGGTCGGAGTGGGTGTAAGTGCAGAGCAGTGTGAAGGCCGCTGCCGATGGCCGGGCGAGAGCCGAATGGGCCTTCGATGGTGGTGGAGGTGGTGAGGGGACAGTGGAGAGAGACACTGATTTTCACTCTAGGATTGTTTTACTTGGAGGGCCGACGAATCCTTAGACCTATTGCACCCTTTACCCTCAACAATGCTGCCTACCCGTTGACAAGTTCTTTTGTCTCCTTTTAAAAGACCGTATCGGGGTACCTGGGTGGCTCAGTCGGTTAAGCGTCTGCCTTTGGCTCGGGTCATGATTCCAGGGTCCTGGGATCGAGCCCCGCATCGGGCTCCCTGCTTGGTGGGGAGTCTGCTTCTCCCTCTCCCTCTGGCCCAGCTCATGCACTCTCTCTCAAATAAATAAAAACCTTAAAAAAAAATAATAAAAGAAACTGTATCTGTCTTCCAGGAACCTTGGTCCCCCCCACTGTTGTGACAAGAATGATGTACTAATTCATTCTGTATCTTCTTTTATATCAGTGGCATTAAATCAATGTCTCCTCTTCAGAGTGGCAGCCTGGGGCTGTTTCCGAGCCACAGAGGATAGCTGAGCCACAGAGGATAGCTGTTACCTGAGTGAATTTGTACAAGTGACTTCATGTCTGAACACCTGTAGAAAGAGGATGGATCACCCTACCTACCTCACAATGTTGTTGTGAGGACCCGATTAAATACTTTGTGTACACATTGTGAACTTTAAAGTATAATAAAAGTGCGAGTTACTGTGACCAAGCATTCCACCCCAAAGAAAGCCTTATTATCTGAAACAATTTGCCTAATAAAAAGCCCGGGATTTCACAACAATGACTATTGTAGGTTCTTAATTGTTTATATACAACATTCGGACTGTGACAGGACGTTTTGAACTGATGCTAATTGGGGCCTGTAAGTCCTTTGTGCAATGATCTGATTCACTTATGCTGGGGGTACAAGACTTGTTCTGTCTGTCTGGTCTCAGTTTATCTTCATAACAGCCTGGCCAGAGCCTACGCCCCCACCTAGAGACAAGAAAGCGAGGCTGAGAAGTTAAGCAAACTGTCCGAGATTAAATACTGAGAAAGGTAAATGCAGGGAGTCCATCCAGGGCCTAGAGGAGCAAAAGTCCATGGTCTTTCGTCTCTAGCATCCTGCTTTATTTTCAATAGTTACCCCTTTATCCCTGCTCTACCTTTTTCTCTTAATAACACATTTGTCCTCCTGCCAACAATTTGGGGATTAGCTGCTCCCTTAGGGCATGTGATTCTGGTTAGGCTAGAACGGGACCCCTGCAGTCGGAAGATGGGGCAGTCACATAGGGATGATCTATGTTGTGACTTTCTCTTCTGTTCTTCATATATATATATATTTTTTCATTTGAGAGAGTGTGGGGAGGGGAGGGGCAGAGGGATAGGATCTCAAGCAGACTCCCCGCTGAGCACGGAGCCAGATGCAGGGCTGGATCCTGAGATCAAGACCTGAGCTGAAATCAGGAGGCAGACGCTTAACCCACTGAGCCCCCCAGGTGCCCCTGGGCCCACATATATTTAACATATTTGTCTGTCATTTGGTTTTTCTCATTTGTGAAGATCCTGAACAAGTTTTTTGGTCAGCTTCTATACCATCCCCCCCCCCCCCACCTTTTTAAATTGATTTAAATAGGTATTGATTTATATTCTGGATCCTAGCACTTTGTCAGTTTTATATCTTTTTCAGTTTTGTGACTTGTATTTTTGCTCTTTACATGGTTGCCTATATAAACGGAACCCTTTGTGTTTAACACAGTCACATTTACCCATCTTTTACTTTATTTCTTTTTTTCTTTTTCCTGTCTTATTTTACAAATTTCCTTCTCTAATCCAAGGTCACGATGGTATTTACTTATGCTATTTTTTAGGAGTTTATGTTTTGCCTTTCACGTTTCAGTCTTTAGTCATCTCGGGGTGAAGTTTTGATTTCATTCGTTTTTCCATGTGGCTCTCCAGCTTTGCAGGTGTCATTTCCAGAAGGCATCTTATGTTCCTTGCAGGTCTGTTATGCCTTCTCCACCCCATATTGAGTGCTCCCAAGTGTGAGGGTTTCTGGGTTCTGTACTATATTCCATTGGTCTTGTCTGGACTTTTACCAATACAATATATTGTTTTTTCACCATGATGCCTCGATGATCTTTACTATCTGGGAACAGAGTCCACCTCATTGCTTGTCACATAGGAGATTAAGTATTGATTTGATTAAGAATCCAAACTGCGCATCTTAGAGATAAAATAATTATGCCTTTTACTCTGGGAACTAGGCTTTCCTATGGCAAATGTAGGTTAAGTTCCCAGGTAAAATCTCAAGCCAAATTTTCACACTATGACAAAGGAAGGTTAAGGCTACTTCAATTAGGTTATTAGTCCTGTATTTGTTTCCTGTGGCCGCTCTACCAAATTAACACAAATTTAGTTGCTTAAAAGAAAAAAACCCTTAAATTTATTAAGCTTTCACTTCTGAAGGTCAGAAGTTCAAAATGCGTCTAAGGGGCTACAATGAAGGTGTTTAAGACTGCATTTCTTTCCGAAGATCTAGAGGGAATTTTTTTTTTTTTTTTGCCTTTTTCAGCTTCTAGAGGTCACCCATATTCCTTGGCACGTAGTCCCTTCCTGTGTCAGCCAAGCGCATTGCTTCAGTTTCTTCATGGTCACTTCTCTGACCCTCATGCCTCCTTTCATAAGGATCCTCGTGTTGCATGGGGCTCACTTGTATGATCTGAAATCATCCCCTCATCTCCACACCCTCCATTTCGTTCCATCTGCAAAGTCCTTTTCGGTAAGCTAACATATTCACAGGCTCTGGGGATTAGGACGTGGGCATCTTTGTGGGTGGGCTGGGCCAGGTATTCAGTCCGCCAAGGCCACAACAAGGAAGGAAGCCTTTCTGCACCTGTGGGGGTCCAGAGCACGCCACCCCAGTATATGCCACTTCGATATCGAAGATCAAATCAGTTGGACTTGATAATCAGAATATTGATTATTTTCAGCTAAAGGCACTTGAAAAACATTCGATGCAAGAAGGGTGCTCTGAACTTCCTTTTCCTTCCAGAAAGCAGGAGATGAAATTCCCATGTGAACGGTGTCCCCACCTGCACCAGGAGGTAAGAACATTCTTCTCACCAGAGACGCGAACTGAGATGGAGAGAAATCTGTAAAAATGGATCTTGTTAAAATAACCCTTATCCTCCTTCAGCTTCCCTATATCATTTTAGCCACTGTTCCATAATTTCCTCTCTTCATGCAACCCAGGCTGTAAGTACGCAGGCCTAGCCACGTTTTTGGGTCTTCATTTTCTTGGGAAGACCCCTGTGCACGTGGAAAGTAGAATTTGTATTGTTTTTCTCCTGCTAATTTTACCTTCCTTACACATCACTGTTGGGAAGCAACTTTAAGCACCTAAAATACCCAAACTCTACCACCAGAAAGTATTTAAAACCATTTAATACCTTTTTTTTTTTTTTAACTCCACGTGCTTAGTTGCAAAAAGAAAGGCTGACTCTGGCTTATCAAACATGAGAGGTGATGTTTTAAGGGGTAGACAGATGGCCGCGTCCTGGGGAGGGGCTGTGGAACCAGGCCTGAAGCCGCTCCCAGGGACAAAAGCCGAAAGCATGCTGCGGAGCCGGCCGGGCGCGGCGACCACAGGTGCCCCTGCTCCCCGGGCACCTGACCCCCTGGACGCCGTGGCTGCTGCCACCACCAAAGCCTGGACGCTTCTGTCCACCCCTCTCCCAGCAAAGTGAGGCTCCGGCCTCTGCTGTCCCGTCCGGCAACTTTGAAGAGAAGTCTTTCGAAGGTGAGGCTGATCCATGGAGCCTGGCCACACATCCCCATTTCAGCCGCCAGGGAGGCTGGCAGGTGCAGCCGGGGAGCCTGGATATGTGGAGCTGCTTCTAACATGGGAACCGCACAAATGCATGAAAGAAACAAGTGGATCCGTAGTTTGCAAACTCCAAGTTCCACAATAAAAACAAAACAAAACAAAAACATACATACTTGAAACTAAAATTTTATGACATGATATTTTTATTTATTACATGAGATGGTACTTTGATATTTTCTATATATTATACTATACTATTTTTAAAAATCCACATCAATGGATATGATGTAGGAAAGATGTTAGGGCTCGAAGCCGAGGCCAAGAAAGAATTCTTGAGACGTCTTTGGTGCAAAAAAAGTGGTTTTCCTAAAGCACATGGACAGGACCCGTGGGTAGGAAGAGCCGCACTGGGGCCATGAGGAGTGGCCTGTTACGTACTTTCAAGTTGGGAGGGGTTAGGGACAACGTGAGTCTCTAGTTTCCAGGACCTACCTGTTGTTAGGAAAAGGTCATTTATTACTGTTTCGTAAAAACTCAGTCATGGGACTCTTCAGATGTATATCAGTGGGTCATCTGCTTGGAGGATGATTGCCAATGTGTATCTTGGGGGGTGGGGTAGAGACAAAGGAAGTTTCCAAAGGAATTTTTATGTGTTAAAGTAGACTCACAGGATCCTGGAGGTCAGGCTAGGATTGCCTTTTGCCCTTAGTAAAGTATTAACATCCAGGCCGCTGAGCTCCCAGAGGAAGGTCACTCTGCGTGTTTCAAGGACTTGTCAATGGGCTGTGGGTAGTAAGGAAATTTAACTGTTCTTTTGCCTTTGTTTCCCACAACAGACATAGGTAAATCCAAATTTCGGAAGTGCAGTCAATAACTCTGAATAAACATACCATTTTCACTCAGAGTAAATAAATTTGGATTAATTTGGACGATTAAATATTTTCATAAAAGATCTATTTTTCATAACTATTTTTCATACTGTATCAGTGAATATGCTAAAAACATAATACCATACATTTTTAGGAAAGTTTACATTGTAGAAAAGATCAAGCCTAGTTACAGAACTAAAGAAACAGTTTTTTTTTTTTTCCAAGTAGGCTCCGCACCCAGCATGGAGCCCAACATGGGGCTTGAACCCATGACCCTGAGATCAAGACCCAAGCCGAGATCAAGAATTGGATGCCCATCCAACCGAGCCACCCAGGCACCCCAAGAAATAGTTTTTTTGGCATCACACTTAAATCAAATATGGACCAAAAAAAAAAAAAAATCCTGCTAATCCCTCTTTTATTTTCTTTCTCTTATCTCATGCCAGCAAAATAAAGCTTAGGAATTCTATAGCAACATATGACTATTCCATTAAATAGTGATAGAAATCTGGCTCACTTTGATTACATATAAGCCTATGACAGTGGCATTTTTGTGAGAAAATTTTGGGTAAAATTATCCTCTTTGAAAGGTGGACTTTAAAGACCTGCGAGAACAAGAAACAGGAGGCATATTTATTTTATACATGCAGACTGGGACTCATTAAATTATTTTTATCCCACACTGAGAGTTTACAATCTGTATCTGAAAGTCTGCGATGGTGCTTTGTAGCCACAAGCCTGACATTTGTGTCAAAGAAAGTGGTAAGAGAGGAAAAAGTTCTAGGGGAGCAGATAAAATTATTAAAGGAGAGGAATTTGTATAAAAGTTTACTTGTGACCTTTGATAGTTTATTCATTCCATTGAATCATCTAGTCATTGCACAAATATTTACTAAGTGAATACTAGGTGCTGGTAATTACCTTGGTCCTGACAATAGCAAAATGAAGATACTGTCTAAGCCTTCCAGGCATCTAGAGAGCTGTTGAAGTGTGTAGTAGCTCTGAGGTCGGATTGGGAACTCTGATGCTGGGTTAGGCTCATGTGTGGAGCATGTCTTTTGGAATGTCAGGAAGTCCTAGGCACTGATTTTGCCCGGGAGAATCAGGTGAAGTTTTCCTGAAGGAAACTCTTAAAGGAGTGAAGGGGATCAGGATCTGCCACCCCAAAATATGCCACTTTATATAAGCATTTATACAAAGCATAAGAATTAATTCTGGCTGAAGGCATTTGAGTTCCTGATATCTTTCTGTGCCTAAAAGCAGGTCCTCTCAAAAATAACTCCGTTGTTATACATCCCCTCCTTGGGAGCGACACTCGTCTCTTGTTGTAAATGAGAAGTTGGTACCACACCCAGACAGATTTTGTCATAAACTATCATATCTGCCATCTATTCTTTTAGGCCCATTTATCTTTCCAAAAAGTCATTTGCTTTTCCATAAGAGCCCTTCTTCCCTCCCTGTCCCCTACTAAATTAGGTACATAGACCCCAAACTCTAACTTCTGCTTTGAGTTCCTTATTGCCGAGGGCTCTTACGCGTGTATGTGATGCACATGCTAAGCTTCTGTTTGTTTTCCTCTGGTTAGGCTGTCTTAAGTCTCATTTAGCGGGTCCAGCCAGAGAACCTGAGAGCATTTTTATAAAACCTCCCAAAAAGTTGAAGGTTCTTTGTGGATGAAGACACGTGTATATAAAGGATACTGTTGAGGAAAAGAAAACTCCAAGTATGACAAGTTGTTCAGTATATTCAGCTAGAGAAGTCAGTGGTAGATGGGGAGACCGGCTGGAAGAGGAGATTCTGCAGGTGAGCAGGTGCCAGATAAAGCACAGGAATTGGATTTTATTCTGCAGATGTTAGGAGAACCAGTGAAGGCTTTTTATTTTTTGTAGTTTGGCCTAGATGGGATAATGAAATGTGCACATCACTCAGGTCTCGGACTGCAGCGAGGTGGAGGGATTCTGGTGCGGGGGGGTGGGGGAGGTGGGGCGGCGCAGGTGAATGATGCAGGCAAAGATCTGGCAGGAACCTGCAGTCACAGAAGGGCTTTGAGGATTGGGCTGGAAGGCTGTGTACAAGAGGCAGAATGTCCCAATACCCTTTCAGGGTCTCTGGCTGAGCCCAAGAATTAAATTGACATAAAACAGAGTAACAAGAGAAAAACATACACATGTTATTTAATATTTTTATGTGTTCATGGGATTCTTCACAGGAACATGAAGCCCCTGAAAGTGGTTAGGCCTAAGTGCTTACATGCCAGGCTGAACAAAGAGTAATAATCTTGAAATAGCAACAAAAATAGGAGGGGATGAAAGGAGATACAGGGTTATTTTAACAAGGTCTGTTTGTATAGATTTCTGTCAGCATGACTCCGTTTCTAGTGATGCATTCTTCTCCTCATATAGGCATGACTCCTTTCACATGGGGTCATTATCTGCCTTCAGGGAGAAATGGGAAGGTCAGAGCCCCATTCTTACATCTGCTTTTCAAGCGCCTTGAGCTCAAAATAATCCTTATGCCAAAGTGTTGTAATTTGGGATGGCCTCTTCTGCTACCTTTCAGCTGATCCTCAGTTCTTTCCTGGGTGCCTGGATGTCTCACCATGTATGGAAGAGTCTGGAAGAGATGGCTCAAGGAAGATCTACGGACTGATGTGAAGAGACTGCAAGTTTGTTCATTGGGAAGAATTACAAGCAGAGGAATAGGGCCCCAAAAGCAAAGTGAGAAGAATCATGGAGAATACAGGATCTGGGTCAGGACGAAAGATACCAAATACCGTGAAGAGACTGCGAAGGGAGGAGGGATGAACAAGGTCAGTTGCAGCAGATGGATGTTCTTAGTGTTCTTTAGGACTTGGCAATTAGGTCACTGGTAACCATGGCAAAGGTATTTTAGTGAGTGGTGCAGAAGACGGATAATCATGAAGAGTGACTGAGACATGGGTACTCCAGATTACTTGGAGATTTAACATAATAGTTCGGATCTAGTAATCGATAGGGGTCTGGTTTAAGTTGAGACAGGTATATACATTGATAGTAAGGAGCCAGAAGAGGACTTAAGCTGGGCTACAGCACTACCGTTAAATTAGGACAGCCCACAAAGCTCACTAGTTCGTTAAAAAAAGCTATTGATAGTATCTGTGGGCTTAAGACAACACAGACGAAAACTGTCCATGGTCAACAAGGGCGTGCTCTCCCTGGCATCCAGTAACGCAAACTCCGGTCTTCAGGTAAGCAGAGCACATTTAGAACGTCAGTAGCTGGGTGAGCATGGGCTGAAGGCCACCTCTTCCGGCTGCTTGGCAGGGAAATGAAGGGAGGGCTGAAGTCCTAGGTGGGAAGGCCAGGACGGAGCGGACAGAACACGGGAAGGAGGCAAGCCCGGCGAATGCAAGCTGCACGCCTTCCCTCCCCGGGGTCCGCCGGGGGAACGGGGCGCCCGTCCAGCCGGAGTCCGAAGGAAGGAACAGCGACAAAGCAGCGGATGTTACCTTCGTGCTCCGGCAACAGCTCTTCCTACGACCAAGTGGGTGGCCCTGAGAAGGGCCTTTGGTTGAGAATCGCGGTGCTCCGGTGGGGAGACGGGAACGCTCAGCCGCCGAAGCCGTAGAGGGTGCGGCCCTGGCGCTTGAGCGCGTAGACCACGTCCATGGCCGTGACCGTCTTGCGCTTGGCGTGCTCCGTGTAGGTGACGGCGTCCCGGATCACGTTCTCCAGGAACACCTTGAGCACCCCGCGGGTCTCCTCGTAGATGAGGCCGGAGATGCGCTTGACGCCGCCGCGCCGGGCCAGCCGCCGGATGGCGGGCTTGGTGATGCCCTGGATGTTGTCGCGCAGCACCTTGCGGTGGCGCTTGGCGCCGCCCTTGCCCAGGCCCTTCCCGCCCTTGCCGCGGCCGGACATGGCGAACAGCAGGCGATCGTTACAGTCCAGTCCCGGAGCTCGGCCTGCAGCCCTTTATATACCAGTCCTGCGGACCGTTTAGGAAACTGAAACGCTAGGGGCGGGAACGAGACCTCCGCTCCGCCCCTTCCCACCTTCCTCGGCGGGGCCCCGGCTTAGCGAGGGGAGGCGGCGGGGGGTGCGGGCCGCATCTGACTCCCCTTTCCTTGGAGAGGCCGGAATCGCTGGTTTCTGCGACTAGTCCTGTGCCTGTGGGGTCTCTCAGATCATTGATATTGTATAAGTCTCCTCACCTCTTTTATCATTTATAAAAAGGAGGCAGTGACGGTACGGTTGTCTATAAAAGCGAGGGATAACAGAATAAAAGTAATTTTTAAATGTGAAGACTTTTAAAAAATGCAAGTATTAATGCTTACAATTTTAACAATACTTATTTAAATAGGGCAGATCACAGAACATTCTCCTTTGGCAGGACATATATACTTATGTGGTTTTCAGCATTACTGATAAAAAGGAAACTCTAGGAAGGGGAGCAAACTCTACTCCCAAATTTATAAAGCACTATCTGTATTGTAGAGATGAGGAATTCCAGGCTTGGAGACCTAATCCTGTTCTAATAAGTGATATTGTTGGGGTAGAGCTGAGGTCTTCTGATCTTGTCACCTACCGCTAATCTATGTCAGTAAAATATTGAAGATACATCATGCTGTGTAAAAGTTTGCAAATCAACGAACTAATAATAAACATAAATGCTAATAAACTGAAATATTGTCCAAGTAAAAAGAGTTGCAGAATTAACATTCTATACATAGATGGTACATAGATACGCTTAATAGACAAATGCCAATATTTACTCATCCTTACATTCACAATAAGTGCCTCCCTTCCGTGTACTATAAAAGGTAATTTTAAAAATTCCTTCTCTGCTGGTACTTACAGTATAGGCAGTCAGCCGATTATAGATTTCCCTTAGGCGGACATTATTGAAATTTAGCTCAGTTACAGTTACCTGCAGACTTAAGACCCAGTGATCTTCCACGCATCAAAGAAGAATCACTGATTCGTTCATTCATTCAAGAACTCAAGGTCTAGTATATGCCAAGATCAATCTACAAATACCAGGTTTACAAAGACAATCATACAGGTTCTTTTAAGGAACTCAAAGCGTAAGAAGAAGGAAGAGAAAAGTAAACTCAGGGTGAGGGGTCAGACGTTGGCCCCGAATACCAGTTTCCATCTAGCAGTAATGGGTGCAGCAGCCGTATTCCAACAGTCTTAGCCTCACCTGGGAGCTTGTTAGACGCACAGAATTTTAGGCCCGACCCCAAGTCTACTGAATTGATATGGCATTTTTAACAGTATCTCCAAGTGGGTGGTATGCTCATTCAAGTTTGAGAAGAGGTTTTTTTAAAGATATTATTTATTTGAGAGAGAGAGAGCAGGAGCAGAGGGAGAGGGAGAAGCAGGCTCCCCACTGAGCAGGAAGCTCATTGGCAGGTGGGGTGGGGGCTGGGGGTGGCTGGATCCCAGGGTCCCGGATCCTGACCTGAGCCAAAGGCAGACGCTTAACGGACTGAGCCACCCAGGCGTCCCAAGAAATTGTTTTAAAGCTGTGCTGCCCTAGTTAACCACTAGTCAGTTGCGCTCACTTAAATGTACAGTAATTGAAATGAAATCAAATTAAAAATTTCTTCCGTCACTCTAGCCACATTTAACTGCTAAATAGCCACATGTCGGTAGTGGCTGTCTACTTGACAGTTCAGATAAAGAACACGTCCATCATTGCACATACATGCTATTGGGCTGTTCTGTGACAGTGACTCTCTCATGAGGAACTTCTAGTCCACACGGGGAAGGGAGTGTGGTGGATATTTGAAAATCAGGCTTACTGCAGGAAGTGAGGATCGGAGTATTTTTGAAATATGAGAGCGATTAATCAACCTCTGGGCATAACAGATATCACAGATAGAGAGGGACATACAAAAAGGAAATTGGAAGTTTGGCGTCGGTATTGCCCTTCATAGGAAATAAAATGAGATCTTTGGAGAGGAGTTTCAAGTGGGAGAGTGCTCTCAGATGAGACCATCTGATAGGAAATTAAAATAGATGTGCTTTCTCATGGCCCTTCTGAACACATTTGATTCTAACACAATGCTCTATCTGCCATAGAACCCTTATGCTGTCTTCACTCTTTTTTGCTATTAACTTACAGTCACTTTTCTTCTTAAACTCTGAAATTCACTGAATTTTGGAACACATAAGTACAGCCACCGTGGACTGACCTGGTGAGTGCTACCTAGATCTTTCAGAGTGGTTTACTGTGATGAAAGGGAGGTTGACATCAAAATTGGGAGAACATGAATTCCTACGTGAGCTATCCATCACTCATCCAACTGTGCTTTTTCTCAGTTATTTTTATATCTATAAAATTAGTGGTGCAAATTTCAGTCCAGTGCAAAATCAATTGTCTTAAAATGTATACAGACTCAGGCCTCAAAAGTAAGGAACACAACATTTTCGTGGGCTACCCAAGTAATAGGTGGAACCTTTCAAGTTCCCAGTCCCTTGGGATGAGCCAGCTTTCCAGAACCCTGTTTACGCTACACGTACAGAGAGGATAAGTACCTCGGTCTCAGGCCATAGCAGTAAGTATATGCACCCAAGCCCCAACTTTCTATAAACATCTGGGGAAGACCTTTTCAGGTGGAATCAAGTCTCAATTATTGCCCTCCAGGAAGGGCAGAGATTACCTACAGTGAAGGAAATAGCCCCAAAGTCTTCTTACTTATTTAGAACCTAAATAGCCCTGGAAACCAGTAAGAGTTGTACAAGAATGGAATGGTGACATCTGCTGTGGGATCCTGTCACCCATCTTAAATTGAGTGTATGTAACTTAGGGAACAATTCCAAGGAGTTTTCTACAACTGATGTTTTGGCTACAATGATGACCAAAATGGTAAACTTTTACAAATCTGAGTTATAATTCTATCTTTAGGTCTAGATGATAATATAGACTCTGGTCTGAAAAGGAACAGGGCCTATGTAATGTCTGGGACCATTGCTATTGACATTGATGCTACTAAGGATGACAAATAGCCCCTTCTACACACACATGGAATGCCTGCTTAGGGAGAACTGCATGCTGCAGATCCAATCCTATAAGTGTACTCTCTAAACACAATATTTGTGTTTGGTTTTTAACATGGACTCAAGCCCCAGAGGCTTGGTTTCAGTCAGTGCCAGTCAATAGATGGCTATTTAAAAACAGGCCAAGTGACTTTTATGGAATTAAGTGTTAGTGTGGAGAGATGACATCTTCAAAACTGATGATCTTATCTTGGATTTATTTGAGAAAATTTGTAAATCATCATTGAATGTAAACCCGAATAACAAAATTTTTGGAAATAAGGGTATTTGTTGGAAGAGACATAACACCAAAATACTGTTCTTGTTTTTTTTTTTTTTTTAAAGATTTTTTTATTTATTCATTTGACAGAGAGAGACACAGCGAGAGAGGGAACACAAGCAGGGGGAGTGGGAGAGGGAGAAGCAGGCTTCCCGCAGAGCGAGGAGCCCGATGCGGGGCTCGATGCGGGGCTCGATGCGGGGCTCGATGCGGGGCTCGATGCGGGGCTCGAT
>NW_022590026.1:0-32438 GCF_004348235.1 Phoca vitulina
CCCCCGCGTCCCCCGGCCTCCCGGGCTCGCCCGTGTCCCCGGGCTCGGCGCAGCGCACGCCCTGGAGCGCCCGCGAGACGGAGCTGCTGCTGGGCACCCTGCTCCAGCCGGCCGTGTGGCGCGCGCTGCTGCTCGACCGCCGCCAGGCGCTCCCCACCTACCGCCGCGTGTCGGCCGCGCTGGCCCGCCAGCAGGTGCGCCGCACGCCCGCGCAGTGCCGCCGCCGCTACAAGTTCCTTAAGGACAAGCTCCGCGACGCCCAGGGCCAGCCGCCCGGGCCCTTCGACGCGCAGATCCGCGAGCTCATGGGGCTGCTGGGCGACAACGGACACCGACGCGGCCGCCGCCGGTCCCCGGGGCCCGGGCGCCCCCCGCGCGGACGCCGCCCGGCCCCCGCCGCGCCCCACTCGCCCGCCGAGCCAGGTAAGGGGGGCGCGGTCCCGGGACGCGAGAGGGCCGGGGGTGCCTTGGACGCCGTCCGATGGCGGGGGAGGGGCGGATCGGAGCCCCGGGGGCGTGAGGGCGGCGGCGGGCGCTCCTCCAGAGCCTGGCCCGACGGCCCCGCCGCGTTCCAGACGTCCCGCCGCCGCCGGCCGCCCGCGACCCCGACGCAGACCCGGCGTGGACGCTCAGGTTCAGCCCGACCCCGCCCAAGTCTGCCGACACCCCCCGAGTTCCCGGCTCCCCGACGGCGCTCTCCACGGTCGCCGCCGCGCCGGGCCGCCCTGAAGACCACGCGCCTTTCCGTGCCCCGGGATCCCCGCCGCCACCGGCCCTGGACGCCACCCGGGAGGACCCCGACTCTCCGCCCAGCCGCCCCGAGGACCACGCGTCCCCGCAGTCCGCGCCCCCGTCGCTGAACGCCGCCCTTCTGCAGACCCTGGGGCACCTGGGCGACATCGTGGCCATCCTGGGCCCGCTGCGCGACCAGCTGCTGACCCTGAACCAGCACGTGGAGCAGCTGCGCGGCTCCTTCGACCAGACCGTGTCCCTGGCCGTGGGCTTCATCTTAGGCAGCGCCGCCGCCGAGCGAGGCGTCCTGGCCGACCGGCGAGAGTGAGGCCTGGCCTGCACTGGTCCCTTCTGTAGGACCGTGTGCCCTCTGCCCTGACCCCATCCTGTGACCCTCCCCAACTCCAGATCTAGGTACGTTTAATAAAAAGGTTGTTTATTCCCGACTTAATTCTGTGAACGTGTGTACGTCTTGTGCTGGGTAGGAATGGCCCCTGCGGGTGGTGCCGGGACAGCCAGGGCTGCCTGGGCCCTGGGGTGTGCTGGGATGCTGGCCAGGACCTCCCCTAGGAGGCCAGTTTCCAAGGGCACGTGGAACCCAAAGTTGGGGTCCTTGTAACATGCTGGCTTTCCCAAGGTCTCCCAAACCCTGTGCACCAGCCCTTGATGGGTGACCATTCTCACCTTCCCTGGGAGCCCTGATGAGCTGGGGGGGGGGTCCCCTCTACTACGCCGCCCCAGCCTGAGCTGGGCTGCAGTTACGGTGTGCCCAGAGACCCACCTCTGCCCCAGGCAGGCCTGAGCCTCTCTGCTGAGCTCTGTCCGGGAAGCAGGACTCCTCAGGGGTGACTGGAACAGGAGAGGCGGGAGAGCTAAGGCACACCAGGGAAGGGGATCCTTTTGTCTCCAGGGAAGCGATTGCTCTAGGTGGGCCCCGGACAGCCGGACAGGGGCTCTGAGACTTTCGACTTTGGCCAAGGACCAGGTCCCAGCAGTTGTCAGAGGACTTGACCAAAACCGCCCTGGGAGCATTTTCCAAATAGTAATTGTGGCCCCACCCTCTACCGGTGGCTGGGAAAGGACAACTGGGTGGGCCTGGGAGGTGCTCCCGCCTCCAGGGAGATAAGGAAGTAGCCCCAGGGCACCTGGCCAGCATAATAATACAGTTTCTCTAGTAGGGGCTCATTCAGAGACTCAAGTGGTTGCCCTGGGCCACAAGGCTAAATGAGGGATGGGTGTTCTTGCTGGCCCTGTGTTCCAAGGTTCCAGCAGTCCCTGGGGCTCTGGGGTGGGTGGTGGAGCATTGCCCCCAAGTCCTTTTCTGGAGACAGAAGAGACCCCAGTTGGACCCTTGGCCTGCAGGGATCCCCAAGTGGGAGCAGGAGTGGTCTCCCCGACCCCAAAAGCTGTGCATTGATGGTAGGTCCTGGCAGCTCTGCGAGACCAAAACCACAGAAGTGACTGGATGTCACCTCACTTGAGACACACTTGCCTCTGCTTCATGATGCAGTCCATGCTGTGGTCCCTGAGGGTCTCCAAGCTGCCAAAAACCTCCTACGGGGTGATTCCAGCCTGCAGACCTATCCACACAGCCCCTGCTCCTAGGTCAGGGCCCCAGGCTGGGGCATATATGCGCACCCCCCAGGGGTAGGGATGACGCCATGAGGTGTGTGCATCGCTCAGGTCGCCAGGGACCCTCTGCCTTGGAGAAAGGCTGTCTTGTGACCGAATGAAATCTATGGAAGTCATTGAGTTTGAGGTACAAGAAAAACCCCTCTGCCTTGCTGTGCGCGCGGCCCGTGGGGCGCATCCCATGGCTGCCTCCTCAGGACCCTTATGTCGGAGTAAGGAGTTTGAATGTTCCTTCTCTGCTCGTCCTTAGTGTCTTCCAGGCTGGGGAGGGGAGCTGTTTCGGCTGTTCTGGGCCAGATAAAAATCTGCTGTGGGGTAAAAAAAAATCTGTTGCTAAAGCCCTGAAGATTCCCAAGTCCCTTCTTGCTGGCCTCCGCCTCGTCTGTGGCTCTCCTGTGGGTCAGTGGGGTGAGCCGTGTCTTCACCCTGTTCTGTGACGTGCGTTTCTTACGCCAGTGTCCTGGGTTTGGTTCTGGGCGTGGGGGATGAACACACCACGGAAGGAATGGCCTCACCACGAGCACAGGCAGCGTCTCCCGCAGGGTCTCCTGGGACCGCTCCTCAGATTAGGGCCCCCTCTCATCTCACTAGGGGCCCTTGGAAAACAGATTCATACCTTTTTAAAATTTTTTAAATTAAAGTATACATTAAAAAATGAGCCCTCTCCCCCACCAAGCACCCAGCTCAGCGGCGTCCAGCATGTTCGCCGTGTTGTGCAGCCAGCCCCACCCTCCAGCCCTACAACTCGCTCGTCCTCCCAGACAGAAGCTCGCTCCCCATCCCCTCCCCCGCCCTGGCGCCCACCGTCTCGTCTCCGTCTCTGACTGTGCCGGCCCCGGGGACCTCACGAAGGTGGGGCACGCAGTGCTGGTCCTTCCGTGTCTGGCTTCTTTCACTCGGCATCAGGCCCTCAGGGCTGCTCCTCGCAAGGCTGAGACCCTCCTCCCTTCCTCCCTTCATCCATGTGGACGCTCGGGCCCCTTCCAGCTGTCTGTGAACCATGCTGTTGGGAACACGGGGTGCAAACATCTGTTCCACTCCGTGCGTTCAGTTCTCGGGGGTGCGCGCCCAGAGGTGGGATCGCTGGTAATTCTGTTTTTAATTCTTTGAGGAAGCTCCATACTGTTGTCCACGTGGCCGCACCATTTTACATTCCCGCCAACAGTACACAAGGGTTCCAGTTTGCATCCTCACCAACATGAATTTTCTTAGCTTTTTTTTTTTTTTTGATAGTAGCCATCCACGTGGGTGTGCAGCTCACACCTATAATGACTGTTCTCACAGCACGCACTCTATGGCAATGCCACAGGGAGTCATGCCCTACTGTTGAATTGCCTGGTCAACCCGCCCAGCTAGTATGGAGCTCACCTTCGTGCACATTCTGTTCGGTGCTGCACTGAGGGCCAGGAAGTGTCCACATCACCTGGGCCCCTCGTCAGCTCAGCCTGGGAAGCTCTGTGGCCAAGGGTCCTCTCCTCCCTGCTGTGGGGCCTGCCCACCCAGCCCGGCACCTTTCCCTTCCCGAGTGAAGAGTGTGTTTTCACATTGTGCTGATCCATCAAGGACCAGTGCTGTCCAGGCCCTTGTGAAGTAACTTTCTGGTGATCGATACGTTGGTTTTAAGAGAACACCTTAATGTTAAGTGTATTTTCTCCAAATAGGCAAAGAGCCCTATCGGTTTGGGTACTGCTTTTTTACTCCTCAATAGGTCTGCATTCGCTATCTCTCTGATGTCCAGTTGAGCCTAAAACTTAACAAAAGTAAACTTCCTTTGTGACTTCATGTTGGAAATTGCCGTCTTCTCAATCGTCATTCTTTATCTGTCCAAATTATCTTCTCTTCCATGTTTGTTCCTCTAATTACATCATCTATGTAATGCTCTACCGATAAACATTTTGGTATTTGCAACGTTCTCAAACCCCTGCTGCTTTTGGACTCTGCTCTGAGTCAGGCAGCCTCTGAAATCTGAAGTTTTCCAAGTCAAAGCAAACAGCTTAGTGTTCTTGACCTATCATTTTTGCAAAGAACACATCCCTAAGATTTTGGTAAATTTATCTTTCATATGATTTGTACAGAGATAGGACAGACTTCCTCTGTGTTGCTTCCGTTTTGCCGGAGGCCTGTGGGCTGCCTAGTCACCC
Source organism: Phoca vitulina (assembly GCF_004348235.1). NCBI lineage: Eukaryota > Metazoa > Chordata > Mammalia > Carnivora > Phocidae > Phoca > Phoca vitulina. Next base: position 4,506 of record NW_022590026.1, read on the forward strand.
CTCCTCCCCAATTTCCCGGCGTCTGTGATGTCTTCTGCGCTGGACCATGGACGCCAACCGCTCTGACTACATCACTGGTTCCTACTTGACCTCCCACACCAGTTCTGCAGCTAAATTTTCCTGTCTGTTGGAAAACATATTGCTCTAGATTGTGGACTGGATGCTTGTGTCCCCCAAAGTCATATACTGAAATCCTAACCCCCTGTGTGACGGTGTTAGGAGGTGGGGCCTTGGGATGGGCTGAGGCTCTGAGGGTGCAGCCTCATCCCTGGGATTAGTGCTTTCTAAGAAGAGACAGGACAGCAAAGAAGTGACCAGCTGCTGGCCAGGAGATGGCCCTCAGTGGAACCCCAGCACACCGGTGCCCTGGTCTTGGACCTCCAGCCTCCAGACTTGGGAGAAAGAAGTATCTGTTTAAGTCCCCAGTCTGTGGTGCTGTTAGAGCTGCCAAGCGCCCAGACACTTGTCCAATCCACCACACGAGCGCATTTAGAATTCAATGCTGAGTCCACTCCAATGTTCCAGAAGTCTGCCTAGCCATCCCCTCACTTTGTTTTCCGTGGTGCCCACCAGAGCTCATCCACATGCTGCTGTCTCCCAGAATTGTCATTTCTGACAATTCTAGAGAAATCCTAACATTTTTTGTTCTTCCACTTTAACGAATAATGGCTGTTGGTGTGAGGCTCACCTCCTCCTGGCCTGGCCCAGATGCCAGCCTTGCTGAGCCCTTGGCTCTGTCCTGGGCTGCTTCGCAGGCCTCATACGTGGATGCAGCCCCTCCTCTCCATCACCAGCAGGTGAGGAGTCTGTTTGGGGTCTATCTGTTGGCCCACAGGCAAGCCATTCTGCCCATAGGGCGAGTTTGACTCTCACCTCCACAACAGCCAGTGAGCACTCCATTCCTTTCCTTATTTTTGGAGCCTTTGGTTCTGATACATTCCTTTAAGGGCCCTTCTGGCCTCCCCAAAAATGTCAGATCCCTGAAGGATCAGCAGTAGGTCTTACTCCCTGCTGTTCCAACGGGACCTGATTAACCCCGCCTGGTTTTCTGGTTGCATCTTCTACCAAATAGTTACCTGTAGCAACGCTATGGTTCTCTCCCCAGGCCTGCCTCTGTAAACAGAGCCGGAAGGTCCTGTGTCCCTTGGCCCTGCCGCTGGACTCCCTTCTCCATGGAGGGGGGCGTGGGAGGGGATGGGGGGCTGCTCTGCCTCATCACGCCTGCAGCCTGGAAATGTGGCACCCCACCCAGCTGGGGTGGGGTCCTGTCCACCTTGTTCCACACTCATGCCTAGGTTTTTTCCACCAGGAGCACAAACAGGAAGTTGGGGGGCTCCAACGGAGGGGGGGAGGAAGCCCAGGGGAGGGGCGTGGAAGGGCCGATGGGGAGTCTGAAGAGCAGGGGGCCCTGGAGCGAAGGCTAGGGGGCAAAGGGGGGGGGGGGAGAAGGAAGGGAAGGAGCCGCCCCGGGGGGGATCCAAGGTCGGGGGGTGGGGGGCGGGGAGGGGGAGGGGCGCCTGGTGGGGGAGGGGCGCGTGGTGGGGGAGGGGCTGGCGGGCCGCACGGCTGTGGCTTTAATTTCTCCGGGAGCCTGGGGCGGCCACGCGGAGCCGGAGTGAATCAGTGCCGGAGAGGCAGCGGTGCGGCAGCACTGGACCAGCCTGCCCTCCCTAATGGGGGTGGGCGTGGAGAAGGGGGTCTTGGGCGGGGCGGGCCTCCCTCGGCCGAGCGTCCGGGTTGGCCCTGGAGGCGCGCGGGGCGGGGCGGGGCGGAGGCGTCTGGGCTGCAGGACCGCCGGGACCTGGAGCCCAGGTGGAGGCCTTAGGTCCGGGAAGGTCCCGTGGAGGGAATGGGGGCTTTAGACGTGAGTCCGGGGCGGGGCTGCCAGGGCCTCGGAGGGACAGACTGGACTCCGCGTGGGGAGCCCCCTCTCCGGGGCGAGCAGGTGCTGGATTCAGGGGGGAGGTCAGCGGTCAGAGCCAAGGCCACACTCGGAGGAAGGCGGCGGGAGCGGCAGAGGGGCAGCAGACCCGGGGTGCACGTCCCAGAACCAGGGCGGGGGCAGGGTCTGCAGCCCCAGAGTGAGGAAGCTGAGGGCCGGCGCGGACTCGAGCTGCGGGAGAGAGGGAGGGACCCAGACGGCAGCGGGGAGGGGAGGGGAGACCCCAGTGGGGGGAGAGGAGGGGGCCCTGAGCCCAGGGCGGTGCTGAAGGGCGGGGTCCACCCCCGGCACGGCTAGCAGCCGGGGTGGGGGGGCGGTTCGGGTAGGGGAGGGTGTAGGCAGGAGGGCCCCCTTAGGGAGGACTCTCCTGGCAAGCTGCGGGATGGGGCCCTGAAAGATTCGAAGTGAAGAGAGCATAAAACTGCGTTTGCAAAGGTGCGGCGCTGTGCGCCGCGGCAGCACTAATTTCTGCACTTCATCAGTGAGTGCTGCTGAGCTCACGACGCGCTCGTTCCCGACGAATGCTCCCCTCGAGGATGCTTCTGGGGCCGCCTCTGCGCGGCCGGAGCGGTCGTGGGACGCTACTCCCCGGAGTCCGGCTTGTGTGGCGCCGCCCCCCACCCCACCTCCGTGGGTCGGGCAGGCCCCCACCAGCTGAGCCCTGTCGCCGCGGCGCTAGGAACCTGCCCCACAGGCGTCCTTAGAGCAGTCCCGGGGACCTCACTGTCCACACCAGCACACGCTGCGGGGACCCGCGGGGACCGGTGGACCAGCTAGGATGGCGCAGAGGCGTCGCGGTCCCTCCTCTGACCCTTCACGGGCCGGGGTCAGCGCCTGCCGGTTCCCGCTGTGCCCGCCGGAGTCGGCTTCCACATCACCCCCTGCCCGGCCGGAGAGTCTCGGAAGGCGGGGTTGGGGGTGTTAATCCCCGCCAGGCCCGAGGGGCCTTTGATCCCGCTGGGCGGGGCGGGCACAGAGGCTGGCGGTCCCGCCCAGGCTGGCGCCGGCGCCCCCGGGAGTCGGGCGGTGGGCTGGGGCAACCACCCCCCCTGAGGGGGGAGGTCGCCCTGGACCCAGCACGCGCTGGTCCTTGGGGTCATGTCCTGGAGAAAGGTGGTGGCCACCTGAGGATGCAGGAGGGGTGCATGACCCCAAAGGGAGCCTGCAGCCTTCCTGGAGCAGCGGTGTCCGGAGGCCTATACCCCCTTGAACCTGGGGCTCCAGCGCCCCTTGCGGCTCTGGGCCCCTGCTGGCCACAGTGGGGGCAGTCTTGGAGGGCGGGGAGGACAGTGGTTCCTCAGTCCTTCCTGCTGGGGTCCTCTTGGGAGCAGCAGGGAGGAGTCCATACTCCCAGCGGGCAGACACCCCTCCGTCCTGTCACTGGAATCCGGCTCTATGGCACCAGAGTGAAGTGGGGGGGGGGGGGGGGGGGGGGGGCCCCTGAGTATAATCTGAGAGGGAGTGGCCAGTTGGAGCCAGTGGGTCCTCCCTGTCTGCCTGGTTGCAGTCCCCGTCCAGGAATGCCTGCCCCCTGTTCCTAGCCTGCTGGACAGCCGGAAGCAGTGGACACCTGCCCTGGGAGCCCCCCGTCCTAGGAACAATAATGCGGACTCCCCCCTGCTTGCACCCAAGCAGGTGTGCACACCTGTCACCTTTGGCACTGCAGATCCCCACGGGGCAGGAGACGAGGTGGCTCCGCACCCCCCAAAGGACAAGCTTCCAGCATGGGTGCTAAACTGGGAGGGGGCCAGCCCTGGTGGGGGTGGGGGGCGATGAACGGATGTGACAAGTCCTCAACCAGCACATCTTCCTGACCGGTGGCCACAGCCCCGCCCCTCTCCAGACATCTTGGAGCCGGGGGAGGTGTGAATGGCCTCCTTTGTGCCTCTGAATTGAAGCAATTAGGTGCTACTTATCTGGGGGTGGGGGAGGATTTAAGCCATCTACGCAAACCCACCTCCCACTCCCTCCTCCTGAGTTTATAAATGCAGCTCAGCTCTGCTAAACCTGCGGAGGACCTCGTGCCTTACTCCCACCGTCTGTTCTGCGGAGGACCCCGTACCTAACCCCCATCATCTATCCTGTGAGCCCTGAGGCTGGCCCCACAGGCATGTCTCCCTCCTCCACCCTGCCCAGTGTCCGCCAGCCATCCAGCTTTAGCTCAGTGGACTGGCTTTCCCAGAGCAGCCGTGTGGGGCCGTCACACACCTCCAGGCCCGCTGAATTCTCTTGGAGGCGTCTCTCTGCTCCAGCCAGGGTGTCCAGCAGCAGGGAGCTCCCTCAGACCGTGGGCATGGGGGAGAAGTCCTCAGAAGTGTCTTCGCCAGGGACGCCCACGGCTGGTAGGTCTGCGGATGGGTGGGGAGGATGCTCCCTTCCCGGACTGGGATGGGAGCCGGGGAGGGTTCAGTGGGGATGCCTTGACTGGGGTTGGAGGTGGGGACATTCTTACACGGGCTGGGGTTGGAGGTTTTACCTGACCCCTCTGGCAAGTAAACACTTGCTCTCAGAAGCAAAAGCCAGCAGGGAAGTTTTCCCTCCTCAAGCCCCTTGGGGCTCCTCTTCCCCACCCACCTCCTGGGAGGGCTGGCTTCTGGCCCTGGCCAGGCCACCTCTGGATGCCAAGCGTCAGCTCCGCAGGCTTGCCCAGCTCCTCACTGTGAGCCCCAACTCCGACCTTCGCCCCTTGGTGCAGCTGGCTTCCCAGTTCTGCAGTGAGTCCTGGGGGCCCGTTTCCACAGGCGTCAGAGGGCTCTGGACACACGTGTCTTAAAGCTTGTGAAACCTGCCCGGTTCAGGGGGGTCGGTGTGGTTCTTCCCTCAATGTGTGGGGCACCTTGGCACAGCATCCAGATTTCAGCCTCTTCACAGTGGACCTGGAGCCCTGCGGGTTTGGCTCGAGGGCAGCCCTGCTCTCCTGTGCTTAGGAATTCCCAATACCTTCTGTGCCTTGACTCCGGGAGGTCCTGGTGGCTTCCTAAACTCTGTCTAACCCCTGTCGTTTGCTGACGAGAGTTTTCTCGGTCTGTCTTTACGTCTTTGGGATGTAATCATTACTTTTAGCTTTAAAGTCCTATGTAGTCAGAAGTGGGGTTGATATTATCTGTTAAGTTTTCATTTTTGAAAAAGTTTAATCTTATGGAAAAATTTTATACTTCAATGAAGTAAAATTTTAAATTTATTCTCTGCAACCAGTGCCCCCCTCCTCAAAAACCCCAGCCAATCATCCCTGCATCCAATCCTTCATGCTGACTAGTTACACCCTACCCCCCACCCTGTCTGAAGCAAAGCCCCTCTTGTCCTCCCACACACTTCCAGGTAAGTGTTAAAATTCATTTTGTGCAACCTGCTTCCCCCACAAAGAGCCAGGGTCCTGGGATCCAGCCCCGCATCGGGCTCCCTGCTCAGCGGGAAGCCTGCTTCTCCCACTCCCACTCCCCCTGCTTGTGTTCCCTCTCTCGCTGTGTCTCTCTCTGTCAAATAAATAAATAAAATCTTAAAAAAAAAAAAAAAAAAACAAACTATTCCATCTGCAGTCCTCTTTCTCCAATATTCGTGTCCCCGGACTCCACCCCACACTTGAGCTGGCAGGGGAGGAGGGGGCTCTGCCTCGATCCACACTTGTGCCCAGACCCGGTGGGACAGCAGAGCAGAGAGCTACTAGAAAGGGGAAGCCTGAGCCAGGGGGGCCGTCTGCTCGTGCGGAGGCCCCGGCCGTTCCTCTCGTCCCCGTGTCTGCGGCGGGCTGCAGAACTTGTGGCCTTGTATCCCGAGGGATTCAGTGCCCTTCTGTCCTTCCTCAGGGTGGAGCAAGGAAGCAGACGCCCTGCGGGCTCCCCGCGTGCGCACGGCCTTCACCGCGGAGCAAGTCAGCACCCTGGAGAGCGCCTTCCAGCACCACCGCTACCTGGGCCCCCTGGAGCGCCGGAGGCTGGCCCGGGAGATGCGGCTCTCGGAGGTGCAGGTGAGGGGCCAGGCCGGGGTGGTGGCGGGACATGCGGCCCTTCTTGCCCCTGCTCTGATCGAGTTCTTCCCGCAGGTAAAAACCTGGTTTCAGAATCGCCGAATGAAACACAAACGCCAACTGCAGGACTCCCAGCTGAGCAGCCCCCTCTCTGGAGTGCTCTATCCACCGGTGGCTTTCCGCCCACCCCCCTCTGCCCTGGGCAGTGGCTTGCAGCTGCTGTGCCCTTGGGCATCCCCGCCTGGGCCTCCAGCTCTGGGACAGCCCCCTGGGTCCTTTTGGGATCTCTGCCAAGTGGAGCAAGCCTCCCTGGCCTTGACGTGGGCCTCGTGCAGCCGGCAGCCTCTGATGTGCTGTCTCCCAGACCCTGGGGCCCAGGCACACACGCTGGGCCTGGCCTTGTCCAGGGGACCCTGGGACCTGTGTGCCTGCCCCAGCCTGGGGATGCCTTTTGAGGAGGTGTGATACGCCAGAGACCTGGGCTGGAGCAGGAGCATGTCAGATGCTGCGTTCGCACGCAGAGCCGTTCACCGTTCATTTCCATCCCAGCCACACCAGGTGTGAGCCGTGTGCCCATCCACAGGCGGGACCTGGAACCCTGACCCACCGTAAGATTCTGCAGGTTTTGCAGCCACTCCCTCACTGAAAACTACTCCAGGCTTAGTTTAAGAACCAAATGACGGGTCAGTGAACAAAATCAAAAGCCAAAAGTGGACTTGCTGAGTGTTGGGCTTATAGCATATGATTCAGTGGTAATTTATTCAGTATAAAGTGTTGGAAAAAATAAAAATGCAGGGGTGCCTGGCTGGGTGGAGCATGCGACTCTTGATCTCGGGGTTGTGAGTTCGAGCCTTGCGTTGGGCGTAGAGCTTACCCTAAGATCTTAAAAAAAAAAAAAATTAAGTTGGAGACTTTCTTGTACTCTGTGCTTGGAAGCTTTGAGTGTGAACATGGAAACCATGAAGGGATCGAAGGAAGGGAAGTGTGTTTTTATCACCTCGGGGTTTGAGTTCCATGTTCACAGTGACCTCAGAGCTGGAACCCGAAAGGAACACAGATAGTCCTGCCCCCTGGAACATTAGAAGACAGTGGGGTTGGCAGCCTCCACTGAGGCCACATCTTCAGAGCCCACGCAAGCCAGGCATGTGGCTGGGTGCTTCTCATGGCCCTTCTCCTTTTCACATTGGCCAGAAATCCATGGGGAGCCAGCATCCAAACCTGTGTCTGGTCTGGCTCAAGAGCTCAGCCTTGCACCAGTCCCTCCAGCCGGGCCGTCCCGGCTGCAGGGGGAGGCCGCCCTCTGGGCTCCCGGGCACCTGCCAGGAAAGAGGCTGCCACGGGACGCCGAGAGCTCCCGCTTGCTGTGGAGAGTGGCTGCTCCCAATTCCAGCAGCAGAAGTCTGGGCATCAGAACAGACCTGTCCAGGGGCAGCAAAGCCGCAGGCCGGTTAGAGGCCAAAGCCTCAGCCCTCTTGTAGGGACGACTGCTACTCCATCCATTTGTGGTTACTTTGCCGTTCTGTCAGGTCGTTCTTGTGGGGACAGGATTTGCTTAAACACATACTGCTCAGCTTTGTGTTTTCGTTTGTTTTAATCTTTGGTTCAAGAACACCTAACTGGATTCTTTCTTTCTACACCCCTAAAAACTCAAGCATCTAGTTACCTTTTACTCCAAGTTGCCCAGTGGCTCCAGGGGAAGCTGAGTGCGGCACGGTGTGTGTCCTGTGTCCTGTGTCCGGTTTGAACAGGGGCATCTGTTCCCAGGACCTACTCACCCGCCACTTGGGGAGTCACTTGTCTGAAACATCAGCTCCCTTTAGGGTGTGGACACCCCTTCGCCTGGTCTTCTCTCTAACCCGAGTGGCCTTCCTGACCAGCAGTCGCCATCGGGCATGGCGGTGGGACTGACTGGTGGGACCGTGCTTCCTAAGCCCCTCCCCATGCTGGGCACCAAGTCCCCCTTAGCTGTGACCAGCATGGGATTGCGGGCCTCACCCCCTCCGGCTCAGCACAGACACAGAAGCACCTGTGAAAGAGTCTTGCCAAAAACCTAAATTCCAGTTTACAGAAAACAGGGACTTTACAGTGGACACCAGCTGGGGCTCCTCAAAAGTGACTTGTCAGAGGGGCAGGGCGCCGCAACGGCCGTGGTGACCCCTGGCTAGAACCACGTGAGAGCTGCTGGAGACAAGGCATCCCCCGCCTCCCTTGGTCGGGGACAAGACCGGGCGAGTGGCCGCCGGATTCCCCGCAGGGCCTCCTGTCTGAAACACACAAGGTTCGAAAACAACAACAAAGCACCTACGGCAAGATACTCGCTGCGGCGTCAGGTGGTGGGTCCGTGGATGTTGAACCTCTCCGTCTAAAACCATAGCGCTGGCTGGACTGGAGGCACGCCCAGGCCGGACGCGGTGGGCCCCGGCGGTGGGGCCACCCCCACGACCTGCTAGCAGAGCAGAAGTCATGGGCTTGTGAACAAATGCTGGCCCCGCTGGCCCCGGCTCCAGGGCACCCGGACTGACCCTGCACCCCACAGTGGTGGAAATACGCAGCTCTTTGTGCCGGGGCACTGATGCTCTGCACACGCTCCGCTCCGTGGGCGCCCGGGGCGAGAGGGAGAGCGGTCGCCAGGACCCCATCATTGTCCAGCAGCCACGGTCGTGAGTGGCAGGATGAGGACCACCCCCCCCAGCAGCGGCCCTGGCCCGCAGGACCCTCACTCCCAGCTCAGGCAGTTAAATCTACAAATGGCAAGGGAGCAGCCCGCCCAGCTCCAAACGGTCAACAGGGACCCCACCCCCAGCGCTGGGACGAGGCGTGTGACCCACAGTCAGCCAAGAACCCCGGGGGAAAGCCGCGACCATGCCCAGGGCCCGGTGCCCAGGAGCCAGGCCCTGCCTGCCGCATCCACACTGGGTGGTGGTGAGATGCCTGCTTCCCTGCAGCATTCTCAAGGGTCCCGCAGGGAGCCCTACCCCCAAACCCACAAGGACAAGGCACTGGGAGGGTCTCCTGGGGGCTGCCCCGCCCTGCTGCCCACCCAGCTCTTCCCTTCCCCTCATCCCAGAGGCTCTGGTCCTTGGAGGGAGGAACGATCAAACAAGATTAGGGGACAGGCCAGCCCAGCGCTGCTGATAAAGGAGCCCTTGTAACTGCCCCATTAGCTGGGCCGATTAGCCAACAAAGGCCAACAATCATTGTTTAAGCTCTTGGTTCCTGAGGCTTCTGTCCATTTTTCTATACCAGGAAGTTAAGACCACAGGCTCCTGGACGAGGGGCCCCCACCCTGACCCGCGGGGCTGGTGGCGGTGGATTCCTGGCCCCCCCACCCCACCATCCGCTCCCAGGCACCCTGGGGACGCCCGCCTGAGGTGGCGCAGGCCCTGGCCGCCCTCCGTCCGCGCACGCACCCGGGAGCCAGGTCACCCCCTCACGTCCATGTCCACACGTTTCTTACTACGTTCCTCCGAGACGGTTCTTATGGGACTGCCCCCCACCCCCCAACGCACTCGTAGCGACGAGAGAAAGCCCCGCGTGACAGGGCAGCTTGGATTTAAACTGATCCTCAAAACATGATCACACTTAAGTTCACATCAAATTAGCTTTATTGACATTTCTGATCAGAAAATCAACTTACACTCACCATTACCAAAGTAGAATGAAGGTGTAAGGAGCAGAAACCGCCATGACCCAGCCCCTGTGACAGACCCTCCGCCTGCCCCAGCCTCCTCCTCCTGGGAGCCCAGAGCCAGCCCTCGTGGGGTCCTGCCGCGGGGTCCTGCCCCCCTGCCCACTGACAGCCACCCCAGGTCCTGGTCCAGCAGCTTCTGCGGCTCTCGCGGGCACCCGGCCCCTGGGAGGCAGAGGTCAGCCGGGGCAGGCCCCTCGGGCACACAAAAGCCTGTGCTCGCAGTCCGCGGCCCACCCCCGCCGGAGGAAGGACGTGGGGCCGGCGGGAATGCCGGAGCGGCTCCGCAGGCGAGGAGGACCTCGTTGCCCCATTTTCCCATGCCTTACACCTCTTCAGGCCAGACCCTCAAAGAAGTATATGCATAGGAAAAAGGAACAGCGAGCAGCTTCCGCCGTCCCGGTCCTGGGCGAGGGTCCTTGTGCGCGGAGGGCCACGCAGTCTGGCAAGGAGCAGGGAGGCGGGCAGCGCGGGCAGCGGCGCTGGGAGCGCGGAGGAGAGCCCGTCGGCTGCCGGCGGACCTCTGCCTCTGCCGCTGCCGGCGGTCCGCCCCATTTATGGGAGGCTGCGACCTTGGGGCCCACAGAGTAGCCGCTGTCACATGTGGTTCTGGGCTGAGCCGTGCCAAGGACCCCGTCCACCCCCCCACCTGCGAGATTGGGGCACAAAGACCTGCTCTGAGCACAGGGCTGAGCCTGGGCCCAGCGGGCGGGCGGTGAGGCCACGGGGCCTGGGGGCTGCCGGCCAGGACCTGGGACCAGGCCAGCCCTGGCCAGCCTTATCTACCAACATGCCGCTGCTTGCGTCAGGCCTGGAAAATGCACCTCTCTTCCCTCTCCCTCCCTTCCCCGCTCAAAGTCCCAGACCCCCACCCTGGGGAGACCCCCCGGGAGTCCTGAGGACTGGGTGGGACAGCTCTCCCTGGGCCCCACGCACCCAGGGGACGCTGAGCAAGGACCCAAGACTGCCCCTACAGAGATGCACATGCCTGTGGCGCAGATACCACGGGAGCTGAGGGGAGAGCAGAGGGGGCTGCAGGGGCCGGACAGGCAGTGCCCCCAGGGAACCCAGGACACAGGTGGGGACCTGGAGACCCTCCTGGTTCAGACTCAGGCCCCCACCTCCGCCACTCCCCACAGTCAGGAAGTTCTGTGAACACCGTGGTGGACACTCCCCCATGGGGACCAGGTTGTCCCCCAACTTGGACAGGCACTGACCGGGCACCGGCCTCGGTATGGCAGGAGCTGAGCTTCCCTGCGTGCGACTCCTCGGCCTGGGGCACCTGCCGTGTGTGTGTGTGTGTGTGTGTGTGTGTGTGTCCGCGCACCCTCACAGCAGCCCCTCCGCTCTCCCCGCCTGGGGTGGACGCTCCTCCATCCAAATCTCTGACCTCGCCAGCCGCTAGGTGGGCAGAGGCAGGACCCTCGGGGGGCACAGGTGGACTCATGAGGGAAGCCAGGAGAGAGCACAGCCATCGGCCCCGTGGACATGCGTGGGCCCTGCTGCCCGGCATCACCGTGGCCCAGACCCTGTTTGGAACAGAGCAGCTACAGGCCCATGGCCTCTACAAGGGACAGTCCCCCAGCGCTGGCCTCAGGCCTCTGCCTCGGGCTGATGGACACAGGCGCAGAGACCAGCGGCTGGGTGGTCAGGGACAGACGCTCCCTGAGCCCACGATGGAGGCATCCTCTGCTGGGAGTAGGGGCGCCCCAAACCTGCTCACGCTGGCCGGAGAGGGAGCTGCTTGCTGGGGGTTGGGCTGACGGGGGAGCCCCCCTTACACCCCAGCCCTCCAGCCCAGTGCTGGCTCAGGGGCCATCTCTTCTGGCCACTGCTCTCTGGAATACCACAGGGGTCCTGCTTCGTGACCGGGGTCAAACTCCCCCTCAAACCCACCCCAGGGTTTCTGGGAAACACACTGTCACCCTTGACCTTGGGCTCCTTGAGGTGGGTGTTCAGGAGGGGAGGAGGCAAGAGGCAGGGGCAGAGACAGACAGACAGACAGGGAGGCCAAGGGCGGTGGGGTGGGGACAGGCCTTGCCCCAGAGCTCTGGGATTTGCTTCCTTACACTTGTTTTCCTGATTTAAGTCAACGCCTATTCATTATAAAGCACTTCCAAAGTCCAGAAAGGTATAAAGAGACAGTGACAGGCAAGGCCCCTAACCTGCCCGCAGATGGGTGTCATGGGCCCCCTCCAGTCACCTCATAATCCCCCTGGCCTGCCTTTCCCTTTGAAGTTGGAGGAGCCCAAAGGTTTGCCCTGGGGGTGGGGTGGCCAGTCCCCCACCAGCTGGGGGAAGGGGGCCAGACCACTGTGTGCGTTTCCCCGAAAACCACAGAGAGCCAGGAGTTCAGGAGCCTCCCTCGGCTGCCAGAGTTGGGGGGGGGCTGGTTGGAGGGAGGAGGCGGCTGAGAGGCTGGGCGCCCTGTGGGGGGGTCCAATCCCAGCCAGCCCACCTGGCTATGGGCCCCGGACAGCCCGACCCTCGGGGTGTCAGCCTCCCTGCACATGTGAGTTTTGTGGATCCAGGGGGTGGAGCAATGCACCGAGGGGCAGCATCGGCCTGGCCGAGCTGTCGGGAGAGTCCCCAGCAGGCGGACGCTGGGGCCACTCACTGCCCAACAGGTGCGCCCTGCCCACCACCCTGCTTTGAGTTGCTGTGTGGCCCCCTCCATGCTTTGAGTGAAACCCAAACCGGGAGCAGGAAGGCCAGGCCCCGGGCGGCCCCTCCCTGTCCATGTGACCACACAGCCTGGTTCCCACTTGTCCAAGGAGACCGCAGGGCAGACTTCTCGGCACACCTTGGTGGGGAGGACAGTTCCCAGTGGGCAGACACTGAGGCTGGGGTCTTCGCAGCACTCCTGGGTCCTGTAGGCAGACCCCACCCTCAGGAAGCCTTCCTGTTGGTCAGCCCCTCGGGGTCTATGCAGGCCTGGGCACTGTGTCTTGGTCCCTGTCACCTGGGGCAGGCCCCCCCCCCGCCCCGCTAGGTCCAGTTAAACCTTGGGCACAGCGGACCCCAAGAGCAGCCCCTACAACTCCAAGCGCACTGGGCCCAGCCCTCCCTTTGCCTACAAGACAGAAAATATCCTTGTTGGCCCTGGGAGGACGTGCTTGGCACTGAGTTGATGAGCGATAAGGGGTGGCCTTCAAGATGACTCGCTCCCTCTCTGTGCTCTATTCCGGGTGGGGAGGGGCTGTCCCACAGCGGTCTGCTCAGCTCAGGCCTCAGCTTCCAGCCCCCAGAAGGCAGCCTGCTGTTAACCCTTGCTGAATTTTCCCAGTCTGTTCCCAGAGAGGGCACCCCACTAGTCTGTGGGATACAGAGCCTTCAGCCTTGCCTGCTCACATCCCAGTGCGCCCAGCACCCGTGGCCTGCCCGCACCCCCAGCCTGCCCCACACTTTCTTGGATTCACTGCAGTTCCTGGCTATTCTCCACTGGTGCTCTGAAGCCAGGGTCAGGCAGGGTCGGCGGCCCCTCCACAGAGGAACAGCTGAGGCCTGGATTACGGCTCACCACGGCAGCACTGCGTGGGCTGCCTCTCCTGGCCTCAGTTTCTCCACCCGTCAAAGGAGGTGCTGAAAATGGCCAGCCCCTCTGGAAGCATGAGGTTAAACGTTATGTGCCCGTGGTGTGGAAACCCCCCCCGCAAGGGCGTCTCCCCAGAGGAACAAGAGTCTTAGCCCCTACAGCGAGGACGCCCATTCACAGAGGTGTGGGGGGCAGAGGACAGTCCCAACCGAAACTACTCATTGATCTGGCTTGGAATTGAGCTGGGTGTCCTGAATTTTGACTTGCTAAATCTGGGGTCCTGACACCCTTGTCTGTGGCCAGGACGAGGGCTCAGAGAGGTGGGCTAACAAGAAACCAGTCTGGGCCTCCATCCTCAGCACTGGGCTGGGAGAGGTGCCCGGGCAGAGATCCCCCCCGGGGAAGAGATCCTCCCAGGCAGAGATCCCCCCCAGGCAGAGATCCCCCCAGGCAGAGACCTCCCTCCAGGCAGAGATCCCCCCCCAGGCAGAGATTTCCCCCCCAGTCAGAGATTCCCCCCACCCCGGGCAGAGATCCCCCTGTGCAGAGATCCCCCCCGCAGGCAGCGATCCCCCCGCCCCCCGCAGAGATACCCCCCGGACAGAGACACCCGCCCCCGCAGGCAGAGATGCCCCCCAGCAGAGATCCTCCCCCGCCCGGGGCAGAGATCCCTGTGCTCCAGGGGTTCCCTGAGCAGGAGGGCAGTACGGCCAGTGTGGCCTCAGTCGGAGGGTCCTGTGGCACCCATGGGATGCCACGTGTGGGTGCCGGGTCCTCAGGACCCGTGCTCCAGGTCGGCCGTGCGGGGCGCGGGCCAGGTGGGGCCTGTGCCCAGAGGCTCTGAAGGAGGACGGATGGGCCCATGGGAAGGGGCGGGAGGGGGAGGCAAAGGGTTAAGCCTGGCTCCGGCGGCCGGCTTCTCTGCGTCAGGGTTTCAAGGCTGTGTCCTGTGACTCCCTCTCCCGGGGAGAGATAATCGTGGCTTCTTGATATTTTCTTTCTCCTCTCCCATGCCATATCAGAACACTGGCCCGGCCATGGGAACTTTCCTCTGCCCTCCAAGGCCACTGTGCACACCGCCCCTCCCAGGGCACCCTTGGCCTTTCCAGGACCCCCCACCCATGAAAGAACTGTGGCCCGTTGTTGGGACTGCTGACCAGGCAGCCCCACCTCCAGCCCTTGCGAGCCCCTCTGAGCCCCTCGCCCAGAGCCTGGGCCTCTGGGCTTGTCCCACAGACGTGCACACACATTCATGCAAGCACGTGTGTGCGCACACTCTCCGCACATTCACGCTCACGTCTGCTCAGTCATACACATGCCCGCACACACTTGGACCACCCCGTCCCACCCACTCCCCCTGGGTCTAGACACCAGGCTCAGCCCAGGTCCCCATCTACTCACCTTGACCCCAGCTCAGTCACGACCATCCATGACCTGGCAGCCGGGGGTCTCTTTCCCACTGAGGAGGGGGCTCCACCCCCCCAGGTTTGGGAGGGGCCTGTCACCTTCTGGCTTCCCCATATAATGGCCACTGCCATTCCCTCATGGTCTCCTTGGGTCCTGGACCAGCTGACCCTCACGCTCCAGTTTGGGGTCCCCACAGGTACCGCAGACCCCTTGGCAGAAGTCCAGGGGGTCAATTAGGAATTGGGAATGCTGCGGGGCGGGCAAGACTGCCCCGTCTTCATCAGCTCTGCCTGGGCCTGTGGGGCCCTGGTCCTCGGCCTCACTTTGCCAAGGGGGAACCAAGGCCCAGATCAGCAAGGTGAGCCTAGCATCCAGGGACAAGGGCCAGTCAGGGTTAGAAACAAGTCTCCCAGCTCCAGGAGCTCCCTAGGAGGACCCCTTCCCACTCTCCTTGTAAACAGAGAAACTGCCTGGCTGGGTTGGTGGGGGCTGTAGGACGCCCCCTGCCCTGGGTGGGAGCTGGGAAGGCTGAGTGGACCCTGGATCTGGGGTCAACCTGTCCTGGCTATGGGGCTGAAGGCCACACAGGGAGGAGCCCCGTGACTTGCTGCTCGGCGCAGCTCCGGTGGGTCACAGAGAAGGGGACCCGTCCAGATGGTCAGGGCAGGAGACCGTGGGTGGTGCGAGCGAAGGAGGGTGCCCTGGGAGCCTGAGTGTGTGCTTACACATGTGTGGGCATGCATGCGTGTGTGCACCTGGAGTGTGCGTGTGAGTATATGTGAGTACCTCTGGGTCTGGGACCCTGAGTGGGGAGGGGTGGTGAAGGGCATGTTGGGGCAGCGAGGACCAGGGTCAGAGGCCTCTGGGCCTGGAAATGCAGGTGAGCAGAGCCCCCACCTTCTTCCCCACAGGGGCAGTGAGGAGGACATGGTGAAGACGGAGTGACCAGCTGCCCAGGGCGGGGCCAACCGGGACATGGGTAGAAGGGTAAGGGAGAATTGGAAAGTTTGGGGCAGGGTATGGGGAGGGTGAGCCCTTCCTGAGAGGCTGGCCCCACACGGGCCCTAGGAGTGGGAGACAGACATGGTGGTGGTCTTTCAGGAGGGACCAGCTGACCCTTCACCCTCAGCCCTGCTTGGTCTCTCCTGGGGCCCAGGCTGGAAGGGTGGGCTTTCCTCTGGGAGCCCAGAGAGGGCTCAACACCCACCAGCCAACTGTCCGGCATGGGCTGCACGCAGCGGGCAGGGTGGGCAAGCCGGTACGGTGCCAACCAGGGTCTGCCAGATCCAGGTGACAGCCTCACAGTGGCAGTCACCTACCCCGGCCCTGCAGCCCCTACTCCTCCACTCCAACCTGCTGTCCCCCACCCCCATCCACCCTCCTTGACCTCTGAACCTGCCCTCTGCCTAGACTCTAGCCACGAGGCCGGCCTGAGGGATGGAGTCAGGGGCACGGAGGGTAGGTACCATTTTATTTCACTGTGTGGGGGAGGAGAGGAGACAAAGACCCTGTGAGAAGATGCGGGAGGGCATGGGGGGGGTCAGAAGGGTCTGGACGTGGGGTCCCCACCCCTTCCCTGGGGCAGGGCCACCTTGCAGGATGCCCCAGCCACGACCTCCCGGCCCGAGGTTCTGTGTTTCCTGCTGGCGTGGGGCCCGGAGGCCGCAGGCCCACGCCTGAGCACCTTGCCCGGTGGGTCCTTGTCCTGTGTGCTTCGCGAGTCTCTGAGAAGACCAAGGGGAGGCGGCAGCAGGACTCTGCATCTCCCAGGCAAGCTGGGAAGAACCATCATTTTCCATTTCTTCCCAATTATAGAACAATATTGCTACTATGGAAATTGAGAGCAATATGGAAAAGAGATGTCCGCACGCTGCCCAAAAGCCATCACCGGCCATTGCGCTGGTTTTCCGTCCAACCTGGATCCCAGGCACCACTTCACCTCCTTGGGGCCACATGTGTGTGCCCCCTCCAGTCTCGGGCGCCTGTGGTGGGGGTGGGGGGCTTCCCAGGCCTGGGGCCGTCTGCAGGCACCCCCTCAGGGAGGCAGCGGTCTGCGCCCTGGAGGCTCTCACTGGCCAGCAAATTCTCTTCCTGAATATTCATCTGTGGTTTCACTCCTCGTCTGCTCACTTACCACACGCAGTCATTTAAAGCTTTGATCTAAACTTCATATTTTAAGTAAATTTCTAAAGTTTCACAAAAGCAGGATGTTCAACAGTTCATTTCTAATCTTCAGTTCACATTTTTACACCTTCTGTGCATCCCTGAGTTTTTCCCCTTAAAAATGTTGAGTTACAAAATAGGGGCACCTGATGGCTCAGATGGTGAAGCGTCTGCCTTCGACTCTGGTCATGATCCCAGGGCACTGGGATGGAGCCCCTTGTTTTGCTCCCTGCTTAACGGGGGGCCTGCTTCTCCCTCTCCCTCTGCTCCTCCCCCTGCTTGTGTTCGCTCTGTCTCGCCTAAAAAAAAAAAAGTTAAAATATGTGCAAAAAGATATGCGAAATACTAAGCTGAGCACCCAAGCTTTCCCAGCTCAGAAATACAACCTAAGGAGCTCATGCAATGTCTGAACCCCCAAGTGAGCCCTGGACCTTGGGGTTTTCATTCTGTCTGGGAACACCTTTACAGACAGCCCTTTTAGTAAAAGCCATCCTCTCCCTGTTCTCTGGAATTCTGGACGTGTTTCATCAGTGATGCTGAGGACATTTGCGCGAAGGGTTCCTTCACAGCCAATCCAAAGGGCAGGACTTCTCAAACCTCTGCTGCTCCTTCCCAGGCCTCCTCCACCGGGCTTGTCTGGGGGGGGGTCTCTCAGCCCCCAGGCCCCAACCCACTGGAGTCACAAGGACCCTGACAGAACGCTGAGCCTCTCGCTTGTCCAGAAACTGCCAATGGCTCGCACCTTTCTCAGGGCAAAGTGTCCCCACGCGGAGCCCCACTAGCCGCACGCAGGCCATAAGACAAGACCCCTGCTGCTCCGGTGCCCAAGCCATCAACCTCATTTTCTTCAAGTCATTTCCTCTTCCCCGGCCCCCCACTCTACAATGCCCGTGTTTGCATTTCCCTGCTCCCTGCTCCATTTCTGGCTGGTACCCCCACTCCCCATCCTGCCTGCGGTGCCATGAGGGTGGGGATGCTGTCACTCTGCTCGTCCCAGTGCTTCGGGACTGGAACCAGCAGAGAGAGGGTCCTTCTCACTCGCTTCCACACCACTGCGCCTGGCACCACACGGCCCGCGTGGAGTGATTTTTGCTGGAAGTTAAGCCATCAGGAGCTTGTGGGGCCCCGTGGGAGTCCTGGGGTGGCCTCAACCTGGGCGCCCGCCCGCCCCCCTCCGGGTGTGTCCAGCTCAGACCTGCCCAGGGCTTCCCCAGACTCTTGTACTCACTCAAAAACATAGCTGGGAATGGAAAAGTGGTGCAAGAGGATCAGAAAGTTGGATCCGTTGTTTCAAAATTCATGAAAATATAGACTTATGAACCAGGGAAAGGGCATCGGGTGGGCAGGGGCTCCCCACAGAGCGGAGACCATGCCGGTCGCTTGTGTCTCTGCCCACCCCGGGGAGGGGGGTGGTGCCCCACTGCCCGCTCCCCCACCCTCCAGCCCGCAGCAGTGACCTCACAGGTTTCCGGCCGAAGTGGGAATTCCCAGTCCTTCTGGGCAGGAGGGTAATGGGGAACCAGGTCATTAAAGCCCAAAGGTGCAATAACTTACAAACGCCGGCAGTGTGTTGCCCATTTCTGAGGGTCAAGAAGGCGTGATTCCTGCACTGGCCACATGGGGTCACTCTTGGGCCAGGCCCCGAGGGGTGGGGGGGGGCAGTGGGAGTGAGGCCAGGCCCACCCCGCCCCCTGGGAACTTCACTTCCCCATTTGGCAAATGAATGAGGAAGCAGGTTTTCGGGGCCCAAGCCCCTCCAGATCTTGGCTGAGCCTGGGCGTGGGCGGGGCCGGGCGGAGAAGCGCTGAGGCCTGGCGAGGCCGCGGGCGCGCTCAGCTGTCCTGGGCGGTGGGTTTCTAGTCCCCAGTTCACATCGACACCTCTGTGCATCCTAGGGTTTTCCCTTAAAAAGTTTAAAAAATGAAATATTTAACACGTGCAGAAAGATCTGCCCACTGACGGGCCTTGCTCCCCTGCGCCCACCTCCTGCTGTCTAGCCTGGGGAGGGGCGGGGAGGGCGGGCTGGCGCGGCTCCCGTTAAACTCCTCCTTCTCAGGTGCCGGTTCTGCTGTGCTTGGGTCGCAGCGGGAGAAAGCTGGAGGGAGCGCTCAGCTCGGAACTGATTTGAGCCCGTGGCCAGCAACCGGGGCTCTGAGTGCGGAGGCCCGCGTGTGTGCGAACGCCAGAGCTGGCCAGTCGGGAGCGGGTCAGCGGGGCTGCTCGGGCCTCCCAGAGCCTTGCTGCCCTGGGAGGAAGGAATCCGTCCCCGAGTGGGAAGACGCTGGGCGTTCTGCACTCAGACCCATCTCCGGCCCCTTTTGCTCTGCCTTCAGCTCTGAGCACAGGGATGAAGGTATGCGTTACATTGGATCCCTTTTGGAGGCACTCACTTGGTTCTAGCACTTTCCGTGCACATGCATCGCGGGCAGGAACTGAGGACTGAGGTCGGCTGGAGTGTGGGCCTGGCGGAGGCGGCCTGCCCGCACTCTGCTTCAACAGAAAGTTAAACTGTGAACTAGAGAAGGAGCAGCTGCAGGGTGGGGTTGGCCGGGCTTCTGATTTTGTCCTGAATTTACCCCCAGGCTCAGTCCCTCGTAGGGTTACCTGGGAAACGGCACCGGGATGGTGTCACTCACGCGTTTCCTGCCCAAGGAGGCCTGGACAGCAGGGCAGCCCACCACCACCTCGAGCACCCTGAGCAACTGCGAGCACACCGCAATGGGGCAACACCTCCGCGTCCGCTTCCTGGCAGGGCTGGAGATCCAGGCCCGAGCCCACACCCCGGGCATGCAGAGCACCATGCTTTCCAACTTGCTGACCATCGGCAGGAGTCCCCCCCGAGGTGGGCGTGCAAGGCATCAGACCCTCAGCCTGCACCCCAGGTTCCAGGACCACCTGAGTCCTGAGAGCCCGGGGGCAGGTGGTCCCCTGGAGGGCACCCTGTGGCCTGGGGTGGGGACCCTCAGACCTGGGATGACGACCCTCCAAGGGAGTTTGTGGCACTGTGCTGGGGTTCCACGTCCCCAGAGAAGGATCCAGAAGCCTCTTGGGCCTGTGATTGTGCTGGCCTGACCATGAGGTTGCCCTAGGGGCCCAGGTAAACAGAATGAGGTGGGGGGGGACCCACAGCGGCGCCCCCATGGTTCACTTGTCCACAGCGTCATACAGGCCCCGAGGGAACCCCACCTGCAGCCCGTGGCACACACCGTCCCTGCCAGCACCTGTCTGCTGCTCTTCTGAGGGCCGCCCCCAGAGGCAAGCACACTGGGGAGGGCCTGAGGGGGCGCAAGCGGGCTGCTCTCCTCAGGGGGTCCCAACCCCACCCCACCTCCTGACCTGGGGTCCCATGTGGAGCACCCTGGCCAGCACTCAGGCTTGACTGTCAGTCCCCAGCCCCGCAGAGGGGACACAAGCTGGCCGCGGGAAGTCCTGTGACATCACGGCCACCCAAGGTCATGGGTGCTGCTGGGCCAGAGGGAGCCCCCAAAGGAACCGTCACTGGGGTTTCAGTTTGGGGGTCCTTGCTGGGGAGGGGCTTCCTGTACAGAGGCTGGAGGGTTCAAGTGCCAGCCCGAGGTCCTGCCTCCTACAGGGTGTGTGGCTTGGCAGCTTCTGCCATCACTGCCCAGGGGGGCCAGGCCTGAGTCAGCTCTGCCCACAGCCAGGAACTCCGAGCCCACTGCCCGGGCAGGGGTTGGAGGGGGTGTCCCTCCAGGAGCTGGTCTGGTCAGAGGGGGGCCCAGGCCCTTGAATCAGGCCCCCCAGAATCCCAGACACCCCCCTTGGGCTGTTCCTCATTCCAGCTCATGCCGGGGACGCAAAACCAGGTGCTCCTTCACAGGGTGGGGCTCCCACCCCCTCTCCCTGCTGTGTGCTCCCTGGCCCCTGGTCAGCTCCCTGCCTGTCCCCCTAGCTCCCCATCCCCAAAGAGGTCGCCCATAGGCCTATCTGTAGGTCAGCCAGCGGGGCCTGCGTTTGGAAGCGGCCCCTGCCTCCAGGCGCCATCACCTGGGGCCACATGCCCCAAACTCCCTCTTCTGTCTCTACCCTGAAACCCAGCCCTCAGGGCCACCTCTACCGGAGAGCACGTGGGCATGACCGTGCACACAGGCTGGCGCTCACGCGCACACACACAGAGCAGCCTCCTGTCTCGACGAGGGACCGACCAGCCTCAGGAGTGCGCAGGTGTGCGTACGGGTCTGGGCCCCGGAGCAGGCTGGCAGCCCCCTGCTGCACCCCCGAAGCAACGGGAGGGCACGGGATGCCCCCACCGCATCCTGACTCCTGCAGGCACTGGGCAGGCAGCCAGGGCCGGGTCTAAAGCCCCCGGGGTCTGTCCTGACTCAGGCTCCGAGCCAGGCCTTCCCCAGGCATTTCCGGCCCCTCCCACAACTGCCGAGATGCTGCCCCGAGCTCTGGGCTCTGAGCAAGCCCCCATTTCTGGGCAGATTTTCTGGCTCCTGACACCAGGCACATGCACGTGCCATTTGTAGCCCCGACGTCCACAACTAGTGGGGCCTGGACCCCCACAAACCCTGTGGCTCCTCGTTCTCCAGGGGCAGGCTGTGTAGGAGACCTCCGAGACCGCCCCTCCCGGGCCCACCAGGAAGGCACCTGAGCGCTCTTTCAGAAGGGCTCCCCTCCTGGATGTCGCGCCCCCACCCCCATCCACCAAAACAGCCACCTGACGCAGGACTCTCCACGCGCCTCCTGGCCGGGTCGTGCTTCCAAGCAGCTTAGCCCCAACTCTGTCTCGAGGGCCCTGGACCCACCCTCGGAGCCCCAAAGCCCTAACACACGCTTCAGCGGCCTAGAGACACACTGAGTCAGGGAGGACACGGGCCGTCTGACTCAGGGCTGAGGAGGACTCAGAAACCCTGGAGGCCGTTTGTGGCTCTGAGTCCCTGCAGGGCGCCAGGCTCAGGCCCCAGGAGGTGGGGGGTGAGCAATGAGGCGGTGGGAGGGGAGAGCAGAACCGAAGCTCCAGGGTGTCCTCCCAGCAGGGGGATGCAGGCCGGCCAGTGTCTGGCCACACCAGCGTACGGCCCTGAAGTCCCCAGCCCAGGGATGGGGACTCCACGTGGCCTAGCCCACAGTGAGAAGGCCACAGCAACGCCGGGTCCGACCCCTCCAGAGCAGACTGGAGGGCCCAGGCCATCTTGGGGGATTGTGGCAAGGCACCCAGAACCACTCCTGGAGGGCGGCCGGCACCTGCACAGCTTGCTCGGATGGCTCTTCCCAAACTTCCCGTGCTCCCTTCATGCCGGAAGTGCAGCGACCCCAGGGACACTCTTGCCAGTGTGTGCTTTCCACACACTCCTCCACAGGACTTCAGTTTGGCTGACGAAGGACATGCTGGCCCAGCACCTCCCTAACCACCAATGTGGGTGTCAATGCAACACCCCACAGACAGGAACTTTGTTCACAGACACAGTGACGACAGCACAGCTCAGGGGCTCCAGGGAGCGAGACCAGAGTCTTCGCGTCCGGGCGGGTCTCTGGCGTGGGCTGGAACCCCCGGCCTCCACACTCTGAACACCCACACACCGAGGCCCCTGCAGCACTTTGGACACCAGTGTCCCACTCTGAGCCCGCTGGACACGGCACAGCCACGTGCAGTAGGCCTGGTCTGGGGGCGTTCCGTGTAAGCTCAAGTTCAAGGTCTAGTGGCCTTGGGAGGGGTGGGTCCTGGGCCTCTCGGAGGAGCCTTTCTCCACGGCCACTCTCAGTCACTGGGACTTGTCCCCAGGTCTCATCAGCTCTCTGATCTGCGGGTCCTTCAGCTTTACTGGGTGCTCCAGCCCGACCACCTTCATCTGCAAAATCTTCAGGAGAACACACATGTCTGAAAGGCAGCGCCCTGTCCCCCTGCTGGGGTTTGGGCAGGGTCAGCCCCAGGCTGAGCGTCCAGCTAGCCCCACTGTGAGGGCCACATGGCCGGTGCTTACATCAAAAGCCCTCAAGGGGGCCCCGAGGGAAAGGTCCTGTCAGAAATGAGCTCAGTGCGCCCGGGGTGACCATGCAGTTGGGGGTTCTGGGCAGCAGGAATAGAGTCGGGGAGGCAGGACATGGGAGGAAGGGGGTGGTTATGGGAGGTGCTGGCTTTCCTCCCTCACCCCTTCTGGCGCATTCCTGGGTCCTGGCTGGCCAGAGCTGCCCAGACCTGGTGGAGCCCCCCAGTCCGCGCCCTCCGCAGCCCCGCCCTGCTGGAAGAGCCCCGCCTGGTCCCTGGCAGGTTTGGGGGTCAGGCTTGTGGAGTTAACAGTTGACTGAACGTAGGCGTTGCATTTGGGCAGCATGCGCACTCTTTACTTCTAAAAGTTAACAGCCAAGGAAACGTTCCCATGCTGTTGGCGCACGAGGAACCGCCAGGCTCCATGCCGCAGGCTGTCCGGCCGTGGGCACAGCTCCTGAGCCACGTCACACGCCTTCCCTAACCGCAAGCACAGCCCAGGCACAGCACAGCAGCCGAGAGAAAGCTGTCTGCCCCCAAACACGGAGGGAAAGTCAACGGTGTGGCGGCCCACGCTCTAGCTACGGACAGACAGCTCCAGCCGGTCCGGGCCGGGGGTCAGCGTCTCATCAAACCCCTCCGTGAGCCCTGGCCAGCGTGGGCCACCGCGACCCGGCAGGCCTCAGCCCATGTGGCCGGCCGCGCCCCCACGCCCACTCCCCAGCCCGAGCTGCGAAGACCCGTGGCCGCCCGCGGAGCCAGCGCCGTCCGCCCGGGTGACCCACAGCTGCTGTTCCACAGGCAAACCAAGGAACGCCCCCCACTCCCCCGGGAGTCTGTCTTCTCCCCGGGGCGGATCTCCCATCGGCGACCATCGGGGCAGCTGTGCCGTCACTTCAAGTGGCCAGAGGAGCGGTGTTCCCCTCCGGGTCTGGTGAAGTGAAATGGTTACGTATGCGCTTTGCTGGCACATGGACCGGTGCCACAGGCGTGGGCATGACAGTGACCTCAGCTCCGTTGCTGCTTATCACTTCCTCTCTGCTGCCTTCAGCAAATCCCAACCACAGGATGATATCACTTTCCGGCTTCCTCAAGAAAACAGCTCATCAAGATTTGGGTATCCGCTAGGGAACTGTGCTGTTCTCACAATTCTTGACGGCTCTTTGGCCCTGAAACCCGACTGCACACCCCCACCCTCCCTGCACTGTCTCAGGTCCAAACCTGCAGCCTGCGCTCCCACAGGGGTGGGGGTGGGGGTGCCCCTCTCTATGTCAGCAAGGGACCGGAGCACTTCCTGAACCCAGGAACACTGCAGACCCTTAGTGAAGGAGCAGAGGAAGAGCCGTGCACCTGCGGGACCAGGCACAGGCCCTGGGCTGGGGGGTGTTTTCTGCTCCCTGACTCAGCCCCCAGCCCTGGGGCCTGTGAGCCAGCACCGCTGGGTGGTGGCACTTGTGACTGTCTATAGTCCCCGTGGGCCCTGGGGTCTGGTAACTGCCAAGGCTGGGTGGTGGTGAGTCATGGGGGATGGAGGTCCACCATACTCTTCTCTCTGCTTGTGGGTAGTTTGGAATGTTCCACAGTTGTTTTCTAAATAGTCAAACTAACTGTGGGTTCTCCCTGGTCAGGGACCTTGCCTGCCCCACCTACTGCCATACCCACACTGGGTCCCAGCTTCCCAGAAGGGAAGGCAGCCCCCCTGCTTCCTGGGGGGTGTCTGGGCACTGAGGGGCGCCCAGGTCACTGCACCTTGACCATCTCCTGCAGCACGGCCACAGCCTGCTCCTTCTCCTCCAGGAGCTGCTGCGGCCTGGGGTCCAGGTGCTCCCGGCACCCACCGGCTGGGTCCTGACCGAAAGGCAGACACCCAGCCTTTAACCCAGAGGGCTGGTGGGGGTAGGTTAGAGTGGAGCGGCTGAGGTCAGGAGACAGGGGCCTGTCTTCTCTGGAGTCCTCGGACTCCGGAGGGTCTTCGCCCTGGAGGGTGCCGTGGGTACGGCAGGCCTGTGAGATAAGCAGACGCAGGAGCTCAGGGAAGAGGCTGACCCGGCAACAGCACGGGGGGGGGGGGGGGGGCACGGAGCCCACAGAGGCACCACGCAGGCGCCCTCTGGCCTGACGCCATCCCACAGTACAGCCCTGGATGCCTCGGAATGGCCCCCTCATGGACTGCGGGCAGGGCGGCGGGCTCCCACTCAGGAAGCTGCAGCCTGGGGGGCCTTGGAGCCAGGACCCCCCCCCCCGGAGGTGTGAACTCGAGAGAGCCACATGCCTGTCTGACACTGCCCTTCGTGGGAGGCCCGAGGGGGTTGTGACGGGCCTCAGTTCCCCAAACCTGGGGATTTGGATACTACCGGCGTGGGCCGGAGTGGTGAGCTCTGCCCATGGTCTGTCAGCATTAGCACTGGTGGGTCCTGGATCCTGCCAAGGTTTTAAAGGTTGTACAGTGAGGGCCGGCCGAGGAGGGGCTGCTCATCGTTCATGTTGCCAACATACCTCCCTGTGTTTCTAGGCACAGATGGGGGGGGGCAGCAAACTGGAGAGGAGCCAGCATGGCCCGGGCTGGCCTGGGCACAGGGAGTTTTCACCGTGCCAGGGCCAGTGGGTCAGGCCAGGAAAGGGCCAAGGGCTGGGGCTTCACCAGTCTGTCCCCCAGGGTCGCGGGTGTGCAGGGCCTTCATCACCACGTGGCCACATCCCAGCATGACAAACGCGGCAGGTCTAAGGCCATACAATGGCCCCAACACATATGGCTGTGGAGAGCGGGGCTTGCTGGACAGCGCCGTCCTTCACCTTTTCCCTCAGTGCACACAAGATGGACTTGATGGCCCCAGGCGTGTTGGCCACCACCCTTCAGATTTCCGTTTCTGAGACCCACAAACGCAGCTTGTGAAAGACTTTCCTGCAAAGGAAGTGGGGGTAGTCCTCAGAGCAGTGCACTTTGTGGGGCCAGGAGGTGGGTCTGGCTTTCCTTGGAGGAGAGGCTGGGACTCGTGTGCCTTCTTGCCCCTGCACCCACAGAAGCCCCGCAACCACCCTGTTCCCAGCCGTCCCATCCGGGGCCAGAGTAGTCAGTGCCCCGCGCCTTCAGGCCGGGCCTGGCCCAGCCTGGGCCTCTGTGGGAGAGCTCACCTTCTGGTGAGGAAGTCCTGCTGGCTCCCCTCCAAAGTGCTCAGAATCAGACTTCTCATCACCCCCTAGAGCCTCCCCCTCTCACCCCTGTGGTTGAGCAGCGGCCTCCACCTCCCCCCAAGTCCCCTTTTCCCTCACAGCTCTCTGAAATGAGTCCTACCAGGACCTGCCCAGGTCTCAACCTCGCAGTCCCTTCTATCCCCGTCAGGCTCGGAGCCAGGTCCTGACCATGGCCTCCAGGGGCCCCGGGCAGCTTCAGCTCCCCTCTGCATCCAGCTTCAGGAGCACAGGGACCCTGCTCCCTGCTCCCCAGGGCAGCCTCCGCTGCCCCCCTAGGTCACCCACACCTCATTCTGCTGTCACTTTCTCAGGGTCCTTGTCCTTCCTATTACCCATCACGACTGACGCTGGTTACATCTCATTTATCTGTCTTCCCACTAGACAGAGCGTCAACCCCATGAAGGCAGGGGCCCGGAGCAGAGCCTGCCACCCAGAATTACTGGTGAGTCAGTGAGTGAGAGGTGCGGTCAGCATGGGTTGAGCAGTCGGAGGGCAGGACTGACGCCCTGGTGGGTGGGTCTCAAGCTGACTGTGCTGTCCTCTTGGTGGCTGATGGTGA
The DNA here is from genome assembly GCF_004348235.1 of Phoca vitulina. Lineage (NCBI taxonomy): Eukaryota > Metazoa > Chordata > Mammalia > Carnivora > Phocidae > Phoca > Phoca vitulina. Next base: position 30,909 of record NW_022590026.1, read on the forward strand.
GACTCCAGCGGATAGGGGACACAAACACTGACAAGGCTGTCAGGGAAACAGCCTGAGAACGTGCCCCAGAGACCAGGAGGGGTAGGGGAGAGCAAGGAGTGGGGCAGGGAGGCAGAAGGCCTGCCTGTTAAAATGCTCCAGTTGCTGAGCTTCTGGTCCGTGTTGCAGGTGGGGACATAGTTGTGCAAATCCACAAGCCGGGGGTAGAAGTGCTCCACGATCTCTGCCAGCATCACTGGAGGCGCGGGGGGTGCAAGGTCAGCCTGGCCTGATGAGCTTAGAAGTCTTCCTTTCCTTACACATCAGTCTCCCAGGGCCCCTGAGGTGGAGGAGGACAGAGACCAGGCGGGAGAACTCGGGACAGTCCACGTCCTGGGGGAGCGGCCATAGGGGCCAGCCTGCAGGTCCCCCAGCAGCGTGTGGGTGCCCCCGGGGAGAGGGCTGGGAGAGCCGGCCTGGGGTCGGAGGGGCTGCAGGACGAGCCCTGAGGCTGCCCCCTCCTCCCCAGGAAATGCTGGGGGAGGGGAATTCCCCCCAACTGCAGCTGGACGCAGCAGGCGGCGCCTGTCGGCCACGTGGCTCCTCCTCCAGGGGCCGGCCGCATGGCGGCCCCGTTTCTGCGTCCGGCCCGTTCCTTCCAGAGCGCCCCTCACGCCCGTGCTCTGGGGTCTCCTGCACTTGCAGGGAGCCTGCGCGGCTGGGACGCTTCGCAGGCACTGGCCGGGCCCTACGGTCTGACCGCTGGGCATCCTTCAGCCGGGAGCGAGCTCCTGCCTGCTGACGGGCGGCCCTGCGGCCTCCACCCTCCCCGGCCGGGCACCCCCAAGCCCTCGGCAGTCCCCGGCGTCTCCCCGCCGGCCCGCCGTCGCTGAAGTCCCGGGCCAGGGGGCGCTTGGGGCGGCTGAGCGGGAGTCCGTCCAGCCAGGCGCAGAGGCCGCGGCGGGGACCGCGCGCTCGGCCCCGTTGCGCCCAGCATGGCGGCCGGACTGGCTGTTGGGGCCGTTGCCGGGTGACGGCGGCCGGATAGCCCCGGGGACCGGAAGGGGCGGGGCGGCGGGGCGTGATGTTGGGGCTGTTGCCGGGAGACGGCGCCCGGAGAGCCCTGGGGACCGGAAGGGGCGGGGCGGCGGGGCGGGCTGTTGGGACCGTTGCCTCAGCGCCCTTGGGCTGCTGACTTCCGGTGGGGAGGGGTCCTGCTAAGGTCCAGGAGAGAAGGTAGAATTTTGGCATCGTCGGTTTTCAGCGCACGCTTTAACAAGCACTGAGCCCTTAACGTGTTATAAATTGTATCCCACGTTCTTTTACACTCTAACATCGATTTAATAAAAATCTCCGATTATTTAGAACTTGATCAATAACTTAATCAGAAAATACACACACTTCATTGCAGTTTCGGCCCTGCTGCGGGGACGGGGCCGGGGCGCGGGGGGGTGCTGCTTCCAGAGCAGCGGCCGGCCGCAGGTGCCCCTCGGGGTGCGGGACCCCCGGGGGGGGCGCAGTGCAGAAGGCCGGGGGTCCCGGGCGGGGGGG
>NW_022590027.1:0-32430 GCF_004348235.1 Phoca vitulina
CCCCCGCGTCCCCCGGCCTCCCGGGCTCGCCCGTGTCCCCGGGCTCGGCGCAGCGCACGCCCTGGAGCGCCCGCGAGACGGAGCTGCTGCTGGGCACCCTGCTCCAGCCGGCCGTGTGGCGCGCGCTGCTGCTCGACCGCCGCCAGGCGCTCCCCACCTACCGCCGCGTGTCGGCCGCGCTGGCCCGCCAGCAGGTGCGCCGCACGCCCGCGCAGTGCCGCCGCCGCTACAAGTTCCTTAAGGACAAGCTCCGCGACGCCCAGGGCCAGCCGCCCGGGCCCTTCGACGCGCAGATCCGCGAGCTCATGGGGCTGCTGGGCGACAACGGACACCGACGCGGCCGCCGCCGGTCCCCGGGGCCCGGGCGCCCCCCGCGCGGACGCCGCCCGGCCCCCGCCGCGCCCCACTCGCCCGCCGAGCCAGGTAAGGGGGGCGCGGTCCCGGGACGCGAGAGGGCCGGGGGTGCCTTGGACGCCGTCCGATGGCGGGGGAGGGGCGGATCGGAGCCCCGGGGGCGTGAGGGCGGCGGCGGGCGCTCCTCCAGAGCCTGGCCCGACGGCCCCGCCGCGTTCCAGACGTCCCGCCGCCGCCGGCCGCCCGCGACCCCGACGCAGACCCGGCGTGGACGCTCAGGTTCAGCCCGACCCCGCCCAAGTCTGCCGACACCCCCCGAGTTCCCGGCTCCCCGACGGCGCTCTCCACGGTCGCCGCCGCGCCGGGCCGCCCTGAAGACCACGCGCCTTTCCGTGCCCCGGGATCCCCGCCGCCACCGGCCCTGGACGCCACCCGGGAGGACCCCGACTCTCCGCCCAGCCGCCCCGAGGACCACGCGTCCCCGCAGTCCGCGCCCCCGTCGCTGAACGCCGCCCTTCTGCAGACCCTGGGGCACCTGGGCGACATCGTGGCCATCCTGGGCCCGCTGCGCGACCAGCTGCTGACCCTGAACCAGCACGTGGAGCAGCTGCGCGGCTCCTTCGACCAGACCGTGTCCCTGGCCGTGGGCTTCATCTTAGGCAGCGCCGCCGCCGAGCGAGGCGTCCTGGCCGACCGGCGAGAGTGAGGCCTGGCCTGCACTGGTCCCTTCTGTAGGACCGTGTGCCCTCTGCCCTGACCCCATCCTGTGACCCTCCCCAACTCCAGATCTAGGTACGTTTAATAAAAAGGTTGTTTATTCCCGACTTAATTCTGTGAACGTGTGTACGTCTTGTGCTGGGTAGGAATGGCCCCTGCGGGTGGTGCCGGGACAGCCAGGGCTGCCTGGGCCCTGGGGTGTGCTGGGATGCTGGCCAGGACCTCCCCTAGGAGGCCAGTTTCCAAGGGCACGTGGAACCCAAAGTTGGGGTCCTTGTAACATGCTGGCTTTCCCAAGGTCTCCCAAACCCTGTGCACCAGCCCTTGATGGGTGACCATTCTCACCTTCCCTGGGAGCCCTGATGAGCTGGGGGGGGGTCCCCTCTACTACGCCGCCCCAGCCTGAGCTGGGCTGCAGTTACGGTGTGCCCAGAGACCCACCTCTGCCCCAGGCAGGCCTGAGCCTCTCTGCTGAGCTCTGTCCGGGAAGCAGGACTCCTCAGGGGTGACTGGAACAGGAGAGGCGGGAGAGCTAAGGCACACCAGGGAAGGGGATCCTTTTGTCTCCAGGGAAGCGATTGCTCTAGGTGGGCCCCGGACAGCCGGACAGGGGCTCTGAGACTTTCGACTTTGGCCAAGGACCAGGTCCCAGCAGTTGTCAGAGGACTTGACCAAAACCGCCCTGGGAGCATTTTCCAAATAGTAATTGTGGCCCCACCCTCTACCGGTGGCTGGGAAAGGACAACTGGGTGGGCCTGGGAGGTGCTCCCGCCTCCAGGGAGATAAGGAAGTAGCCCCAGGGCACCTGGCCAGCATAATAATACAGTTTCTCTAGTAGGGGCTCATTCAGAGACTCAAGTGGTTGCCCTGGGCCACAAGGCTAAATGAGGGATGGGTGTTCTTGCTGGCCCTGTGTTCCAAGGTTCCAGCAGTCCCTGGGGCTCTGGGGTGGGTGGTGGAGCATTGCCCCCAAGTCCTTTTCTGGAGACAGAAGAGACCCCAGTTGGACCCTTGGCCTGCAGGGATCCCCAAGTGGGAGCAGGAGTGGTCTCCCCGACCCCAAAAGCTGTGCATTGATGGTAGGTCCTGGCAGCTCTGCGAGACCAAAACCACAGAAGTGACTGGATGTCACCTCACTTGAGACACACTTGCCTCTGCTTCATGATGCAGTCCATGCTGTGGTCCCTGAGGGTCTCCAAGCTGCCAAAAACCTCCTACGGGGTGATTCCAGCCTGCAGACCTATCCACACAGCCCCTGCTCCTAGGTCAGGGCCCCAGGCTGGGGCATATATGCGCACCCCCCAGGGGTAGGGATGACGCCATGAGGTGTGTGCATCGCTCAGGTCGCCAGGGACCCTCTGCCTTGGAGAAAGGCTGTCTTGTGACCGAATGAAATCTATGGAAGTCATTGAGTTTGAGGTACAAGAAAAACCCCTCTGCCTTGCTGTGCGCGCGGCCCGTGGGGCGCATCCCATGGCTGCCTCCTCAGGACCCTTATGTCGGAGTAAGGAGTTTGAATGTTCCTTCTCTGCTCGTCCTTAGTGTCTTCCAGGCTGGGGAGGGGAGCTGTTTCGGCTGTTCTGGGCCAGATAAAAATCTGCTGTGGGGTAAAAAAAAATCTGTTGCTAAAGCCCTGAAGATTCCCAAGTCCCTTCTTGCTGGCCTCCGCCTCGTCTGTGGCTCTCCTGTGGGTCAGTGGGGTGAGCCGTGTCTTCACCCTGTTCTGTGACGTGCGTTTCTTACGCCAGTGTCCTGGGTTTGGTTCTGGGCGTGGGGGATGAACACACCACGGAAGGAATGGCCTCACCACGAGCACAGGCAGCGTCTCCCGCAGGGTCTCCTGGGACCGCTCCTCAGATTAGGGCCCCCTCTCATCTCACTAGGGGCCCTTGGAAAACAGATTCATACCTTTTTAAAATTTTTTAAATTAAAGTATACATTAAAAAATGAGCCCTCTCCCCCACCAAGCACCCAGCTCAGCGGCGTCCAGCATGTTCGCCGTGTTGTGCAGCCAGCCCCACCCTCCAGCCCTACAACTCGCTCGTCCTCCCAGACAGAAGCTCGCTCCCCATCCCCTCCCCCGCCCTGGCGCCCACCGTCTCGTCTCCGTCTCTGACTGTGCCGGCCCCGGGGACCTCACGAAGGTGGGGCACGCAGTGCTGGTCCTTCCGTGTCTGGCTTCTTTCACTCGGCATCAGGCCCTCAGGGCTGCTCCTCGCAAGGCTGAGACCCTCCTCCCTTCCTCCCTTCATCCATGTGGACGCTCGGGCCCCTTCCAGCTGTCTGTGAACCATGCTGTTGGGAACACGGGGTGCAAACATCTGTTCCACTCCGTGCGTTCAGTTCTCGGGGGTGCGCGCCCAGAGGTGGGATCGCTGGTAATTCTGTTTTTAATTCTTTGAGGAAGCTCCATACTGTTGTCCACGTGGCCGCACCATTTTACATTCCCGCCAACAGTACACAAGGGTTCCAGTTTGCATCCTCACCAACATGAATTTTCTTAGCTTTTTTTTTTTTTTTGATAGTAGCCATCCACGTGGGTGTGCAGCTCACACCTATAATGACTGTTCTCACAGCACGCACTCTATGGCAATGCCACAGGGAGTCATGCCCTACTGTTGAATTGCCTGGTCAACCCGCCCAGCTAGTATGGAGCTCACCTTCGTGCACATTCTGTTCGGTGCTGCACTGAGGGCCAGGAAGTGTCCACATCACCTGGGCCCCTCGTCAGCTCAGCCTGGGAAGCTCTGTGGCCAAGGGTCCTCTCCTCCCTGCTGTGGGGCCTGCCCACCCAGCCCGGCACCTTTCCCTTCCCGAGTGAAGAGTGTGTTTTCACATTGTGCTGATCCATCAAGGACCAGTGCTGTCCAGGCCCTTGTGAAGTAACTTTCTGGTGATCGATACGTTGGTTTTAAGAGAACACCTTAATGTTAAGTGTATTTTCTCCAAATAGGCAAAGAGCCCTATCGGTTTGGGTACTGCTTTTTTACTCCTCAATAGGTCTGCATTCGCTATCTCTCTGATGTCCAGTTGAGCCTAAAACTTAACAAAAGTAAACTTCCTTTGTGACTTCATGTTGGAAATTGCCGTCTTCTCAATCGTCATTCTTTATCTGTCCAAATTATCTTCTCTTCCATGTTTGTTCCTCTAATTACATCATCTATGTAATGCTCTACCGATAAACATTTTGGTATTTGCAACGTTCTCAAACCCCTGCTGCTTTTGGACTCTGCTCTGAGTCAGGCAGCCTCTGAAATCTGAAGTTTTCCAAGTCAAAGCAAACAGCTTAGTGTTCTTGACCTATCATTTTTGCAAAGAACACATCCCTAAGATTTTGGTAAATTTATCTTTCATATGATTTGTACAGAGATAGGACAGACTTCCTCTGTGTTGCTTCCGTTTTGCCGGAGGCCTGTGGGCTGCCTAGTCACCCCTCCTCCCCAATTTCCCGGCGTCTGTGATGTCTTCTGCGCTGGACCATGGACGCCAACCGCTCTGACTACATCACTGGTTCCTACTTGACCTCCCACACCAGTTCTGCAGCTAAATTTTCCTGTCTGTTGGAAAACATATTGCTCTAGATTGTGGACTGGATGCTTGTGTCCCCCAAAGTCATATACTGAAATCCTAACCCCCTGTGTGACGGTGTTAGGAGGTGGGGCCTTGGGATGGGCTGAGGCTCTGAGGGTGCAGCCTCATCCCTGGGATTAGTGCTTTCTAAGAAGAGACAGGACAGCAAAGAAGTGACCAGCTGCTGGCCAGGAGATGGCCCTCAGTGGAACCCCAGCACACCGGTGCCCTGGTCTTGGACCTCCAGCCTCCAGACTTGGGAGAAAGAAGTATCTGTTTAAGTCCCCAGTCTGTGGTGCTGTTAGAGCTGCCAAGCGCCCAGACACTTGTCCAATCCACCACACGAGCGCATTTAGAATTCAATGCTGAGTCCACTCCAATGTTCCAGAAGTCTGCCTAGCCATCCCCTCACTTTGTTTTCCGTGGTGCCCACCAGAGCTCATCCACATGCTGCTGTCTCCCAGAATTGTCATTTCTGACAATTCTAGAGAAATCCTAACATTTTTTGTTCTTCCACTTTAACGAATAATGGCTGTTGGTGTGAGGCTCACCTCCTCCTGGCCTGGCCCAGATGCCAGCCTTGCTGAGCCCTTGGCTCTGTCCTGGGCTGCTTCGCAGGCCTCATACGTGGATGCAGCCCCTCCTCTCCATCACCAGCAGGTGAGGAGTCTGTTTGGGGTCTATCTGTTGGCCCACAGGCAAGCCATTCTGCCCATAGGGCGAGTTTGACTCTCACCTCCACAACAGCCAGTGAGCACTCCATTCCTTTCCTTATTTTTGGAGCCTTTGGTTCTGATACATTCCTTTAAGGGCCCTTCTGGCCTCCCCAAAAATGTCAGATCCCTGAAGGATCAGCAGTAGGTCTTACTCCCTGCTGTTCCAACGGGACCTGATTAACCCCGCCTGGTTTTCTGGTTGCATCTTCTACCAAATAGTTACCTGTAGCAACGCTATGGTTCTCTCCCCAGGCCTGCCTCTGTAAACAGAGCCGGAAGGTCCTGTGTCCCTTGGCCCTGCCGCTGGACTCCCTTCTCCATGGAGGGGGGCGTGGGAGGGGATGGGGGGCTGCTCTGCCTCATCACGCCTGCAGCCTGGAAATGTGGCACCCCACCCAGCTGGGGTGGGGTCCTGTCCACCTTGTTCCACACTCATGCCTAGGTTTTTTCCACCAGGAGCACAAACAGGAAGTTGGGGGGCTCCAACGGAGGGGGGGAGGAAGCCCAGGGGAGGGGCGTGGAAGGGCCGATGGGGAGTCTGAAGAGCAGGGGGCCCTGGAGCGAAGGCTAGGGGGCAAAGGGGGGGTGGGGAGAAGGAAGGGAAGGAGCCGCCCCGTTGGGGATCCAAGGTCGTGGTGTGGCGGGCGGGGAGGGGGAGGGGCGCCTGGTGGGGGAGGGGCGCGTGGTGGGGGAGGGGCTGGCGGGCCGCACGGCTGTGGCTTTAATTTCTCCGGGAGCCTGGGGCGGCCACGCGGAGCCGGAGTGAATCAGTGCCGGAGAGGCAGCGGTGCGGCAGCACTGGACCAGCCTGCCCTCCCTAATGGGGGTGGGCGTGGAGAAGGGGGTCTTGGGCGGGGCGGGCCTCCCTCGGCCGAGCGTCCGGGTTGGCCCTGGAGGCGCGCGGGGCGGGGCGGGGCGGAGGCGTCTGGGCTGCAGGACCGCCGGGACCTGGAGCCCAGGTGGAGGCCTTAGGTCCGGGAAGGTCCCGTGGAGGGAATGGGGGCTTTAGACGTGAGTCCGGGGCGGGGCTGCCAGGGCCTCGGAGGGACAGACTGGACTCCGCGTGGGGAGCCCCCTCTCCGGGGCGAGCAGGTGCTGGATTCAGGGGGGAGGTCAGCGGTCAGAGCCAAGGCCACACTCGGAGGAAGGCGGCGGGAGCGGCAGAGGGGCAGCAGACCCGGGGTGCACGTCCCAGAACCAGGGCGGGGGCAGGGTCTGCAGCCCCAGAGTGAGGAAGCTGAGGGCCGGCGCGGACTCGAGCTGCGGGAGAGAGGGAGGGACCCAGACGGCAGCGGGGAGGGGAGGGGAGACCCCAGTGGGGGGAGAGGAGGGGGCCCTGAGCCCAGGGCGGTGCTGAAGGGCGGGGTCCACCCCCGGCACGGCTAGCAGCCGGGGTGGGGGGGCGGTTCGGGTAGGGGAGGGTGTAGGCAGGAGGGCCCCCTTAGGGAGGACTCTCCTGGCAAGCTGCGGGATGGGGCCCTGAAAGATTCGAAGTGAAGAGAGCATAAAACTGCGTTTGCAAAGGTGCGGCGCTGTGCGCCGCGGCAGCACTAATTTCTGCACTTCATCAGTGAGTGCTGCTGAGCTCACGACGCGCTCGTTCCCGACGAATGCTCCCCTCGAGGATGCTTCTGGGGCCGCCTCTGCGCGGCCGGAGCGGTCGTGGGACGCTACTCCCCGGAGTCCGGCTTGTGTGGCGCCGCCCCCCACCCCACCTCCGTGGGTCGGGCAGGCCCCCACCAGCTGAGCCCTGTCGCCGCGGCGCTAGGAACCTGCCCCACAGGCGTCCTTAGAGCAGTCCCGGGGACCTCACTGTCCACACCAGCACACGCTGCGGGGACCCGCGGGGACCGGTGGACCAGCTAGGATGGCGCAGAGGCGTCGCGGTCCCTCCTCTGACCCTTCACGGGCCGGGGTCAGCGCCTGCCGGTTCCCGCTGTGCCCGCCGGAGTCGGCTTCCACATCACCCCCTGCCCGGCCGGAGAGTCTCGGAAGGCGGGGTTGGGGGTGTTAATCCCCGCCAGGCCCGAGGGGCCTTTGATCCCGCTGGGCGGGGCGGGCACAGAGGCTGGCGGTCCCGCCCAGGCTGGCGCCGGCGCCCCCGGGAGTCGGGCGGTGGGCTGGGGCAACCACCCCCCCTGAGGGGGGAGGTCGCCCTGGACCCAGCACGCGCTGGTCCTTGGGGTCATGTCCTGGAGAAAGGTGGTGGCCACCTGAGGATGCAGGAGGGGTGCATGACCCCAAAGGGAGCCTGCAGCCTTCCTGGAGCAGCGGTGTCCGGAGGCCTATACCCCCTTGAACCTGGGGCTCCAGCGCCCCTTGCGGCTCTGGGCCCCTGCTGGCCACAGTGGGGGCAGTCTTGGAGGGCGGGGAGGACAGTGGTTCCTCAGTCCTTCCTGCTGGGGTCCTCTTGGGAGCAGCAGGGAGGAGTCCATACTCCCAGCGGGCAGACACCCCTCCGTCCTGTCACTGGAATCCGGCTCTATGGCACCAGAGTGAAGTGGGGGGGGGGGGGTGGGGGGGGGCCACTGAGTATAATCTGAGAGGGAGTGGCCAGTTGGAGCCAGTGGGTCCTCCCTGTCTGCCTGGTTGCAGTCCCCGTCCAGGAATGCCTGCCCCCTGTTCCTAGCCTGCTGGACAGCCGGAAGCAGTGGACACCTGCCCTGGGAGCCCCCCGTCCTAGGAACAATAATGCGGACTCCCCCCTGCTTGCACCCAAGCAGGTGTGCACACCTGTCACCTTTGGCACTGCAGATCCCCACGGGGCAGGAGACGAGGTGGCTCCGCACCCCCAAAGGACAAGCTTCCAGCATGGGTGCTAAACTGGGAGGGGGCCAGCCCTGGTGGGGGTGGGGGGCGATGAACGGATGTGACAAGTCCTCAACCAGCACATCTTCCTGACCGGTGGCCACAGCCCCGCCCCTCTCCAGACATCTTGGAGCCGGGGGAGGTGTGAATGGCCTCCTTTGTGCCTCTGAATTGAAGCAATTAGGTGCTACTTATCTGGGGGTGGGGGAGGATTTAAGCCATCTACGCAAACCCACCTCCCACTCCCTCCTCCTGAGTTTATAAATGCAGCTCAGCTCTGCTAAACCTGCGGAGGACCTCGTGCCTTACTCCCACCGTCTGTTCTGCGGAGGACCCCGTACCTAACCCCCATCATCTATCCTGTGAGCCCTGAGGCTGGCCCCACAGGCATGTCTCCCTCCTCCACCCTGCCCAGTGTCCGCCAGCCATCCAGCTTTAGCTCAGTGGACTGGCTTTCCCAGAGCAGCCGTGTGGGGCCGTCACACACCTCCAGGCCCGCTGAATTCTCTTGGAGGCGTCTCTCTGCTCCAGCCAGGGTGTCCAGCAGCAGGGAGCTCCCTCAGACCGTGGGCATGGGGGAGAAGTCCTCAGAAGTGTCTTCGCCAGGGACGCCCACGGCTGGTAGGTCTGCGGATGGGTGGGGAGGATGCTCCCTTCCCGGACTGGGATGGGAGCCGGGGAGGGTTCAGTGGGGATGCCTTGACTGGGGTTGGAGGTGGGGACATTCTTACACGGGCTGGGGTTGGAGGTTTTACCTGACCCCTCTGGCAAGTAAACACTTGCTCTCAGAAGCAAAAGCCAGCAGGGAAGTTTTCCCTCCTCAAGCCCCTTGGGGCTCCTCTTCCCCACCCACCTCCTGGGAGGGCTGGCTTCTGGCCCTGGCCAGGCCACCTCTGGATGCCAAGCGTCAGCTCCGCAGGCTTGCCCAGCTCCTCACTGTGAGCCCCAACTCCGACCTTCGCCCCTTGGTGCAGCTGGCTTCCCAGTTCTGCAGTGAGTCCTGGGGGCCCGTTTCCACAGGCGTCAGAGGGCTCTGGACACACGTGTCTTAAAGCTTGTGAAACCTGCCCGGTTCAGGGGGGTCGGTGTGGTTCTTCCCTCAATGTGTGGGGCACCTTGGCACAGCATCCAGATTTCAGCCTCTTCACAGTGGACCTGGAGCCCTGCGGGTTTGGCTCGAGGGCAGCCCTGCTCTCCTGTGCTTAGGAATTCCCAATACCTTCTGTGCCTTGACTCCGGGAGGTCCTGGTGGCTTCCTAAACTCTGTCTAACCCCTGTCGTTTGCTGACGAGAGTTTTCTCGGTCTGTCTTTACGTCTTTGGGATGTAATCATTACTTTTAGCTTTAAAGTCCTATGTAGTCAGAAGTGGGGTTGATATTATCTGTTAAGTTTTCATTTTTGAAAAAGTTTAATCTTATGGAAAAATTTTATACTTCAATGAAGTAAAATTTTAAATTTATTCTCTGCAACCAGTGCCCCCCTCCTCAAAAACCCCAGCCAATCATCCCTGCATCCAATCCTTCATGCTGACTAGTTACACCCTACCCCCCACCCTGTCTGAAGCAAAGCCCCTCTTGTCCTCCCACACACTTCCAGGTAAGTGTTAAAATTCATTTTGTGCAACCTGCTTCCCCCACAAAGAGCCAGGGTCCTGGGATCCAGCCCCGCATCGGGCTCCCTGCTCAGCGGGAAGCCTGCTTCTCCCACTCCCACTCCCCCTGCTTGTGTTCCCTCTCTCGCTGTGTCTCTCTCTGTCAAATAAATAAATAAAATCTTAAAAAAAAAAAAAAAAAAACAAACTATTCCATCTGCAGTCCTCTTTCTCCAATATTCGTGTCCCCGGACTCCACCCCACACTTGAGCTGGCAGGGGAGGAGGGGGCTCTGCCTCGATCCACACTTGTGCCCAGACCCGGTGGGACAGCAGAGCAGAGAGCTACTAGAAAGGGGAAGCCTGAGCCAGGGGGGCCGTCTGCTCGTGCGGAGGCCCCGGCCGTTCCTCTCGTCCCCGTGTCTGCGGCGGGCTGCAGAACTTGTGGCCTTGTATCCCGAGGGATTCAGTGCCCTTCTGTCCTTCCTCAGGGTGGAGCAAGGAAGCAGACGCCCTGCGGGCTCCCCGCGTGCGCACGGCCTTCACCGCGGAGCAAGTCAGCACCCTGGAGAGCGCCTTCCAGCACCACCGCTACCTGGGCCCCCTGGAGCGCCGGAGGCTGGCCCGGGAGATGCGGCTCTCGGAGGTGCAGGTGAGGGGCCAGGCCGGGGTGGTGGCGGGACATGCGGCCCTTCTTGCCCCTGCTCTGATCGAGTTCTTCCCGCAGGTAAAAACCTGGTTTCAGAATCGCCGAATGAAACACAAACGCCAACTGCAGGACTCCCAGCTGAGCAGCCCCCTCTCTGGAGTGCTCTATCCACCGGTGGCTTTCCGCCCACCCCCCTCTGCCCTGGGCAGTGGCTTGCAGCTGCTGTGCCCTTGGGCATCCCCGCCTGGGCCTCCAGCTCTGGGACAGCCCCCTGGGTCCTTTTGGGATCTCTGCCAAGTGGAGCAAGCCTCCCTGGCCTTGACGTGGGCCTCGTGCAGCCGGCAGCCTCTGATGTGCTGTCTCCCAGACCCTGGGGCCCAGGCACACACGCTGGGCCTGGCCTTGTCCAGGGGACCCTGGGACCTGTGTGCCTGCCCCAGCCTGGGGATGCCTTTTGAGGAGGTGTGATACGCCAGAGACCTGGGCTGGAGCAGGAGCATGTCAGATGCTGCGTTCGCACGCAGAGCCGTTCACCGTTCATTTCCATCCCAGCCACACCAGGTGTGAGCCGTGTGCCCATCCACAGGCGGGACCTGGAACCCTGACCCACCGTAAGATTCTGCAGGTTTTGCAGCCACTCCCTCACTGAAAACTACTCCAGGCTTAGTTTAAGAACCAAATGACGGGTCAGTGAACAAAATCAAAAGCCAAAAGTGGACTTGCTGAGTGTTGGGCTTATAGCATATGATTCAGTGGTAATTTATTCAGTATAAAGTGTTGGAAAAAATAAAAATGCAGGGGTGCCTGGCTGGGTGGAGCATGCGACTCTTGATCTCGGGGTTGTGAGTTCGAGCCTTGCGTTGGGCGTAGAGCTTACCCTAAGATCTTAAAAAAAAAAAAAAATTAAGTTGGAGACTTTCTTGTACTCTGTGCTTGGAAGCTTTGAGTGTGAACATGGAAACCATGAAGGGATCGAAGGAAGGGAAGTGTGTTTTTATCACCTCGGGGTTTGAGTTCCATGTTCACAGTGACCTCAGAGCTGGAACCCGAAAGGAACACAGATAGTCCTGCCCCCTGGAACATTAGAAGACAGTGGGGTTGGCAGCCTCCACTGAGGCCACATCTTCAGAGCCCACGCAAGCCAGGCATGTGGCTGGGTGCTTCTCATGGCCCTTCTCCTTTTCACATTGGCCAGAAATCCATGGGGAGCCAGCATCCAAACCTGTGTCTGGTCTGGCTCAAGAGCTCAGCCTTGCACCAGTCCCTCCAGCCGGGCCGTCCCGGCTGCAGGGGGAGGCCGCCCTCTGGGCTCCCGGGCACCTGCCAGGAAAGAGGCTGCCACGGGACGCCGAGAGCTCCCGCTTGCTGTGGAGAGTGGCTGCTCCCAATTCCAGCAGCAGAAGTCTGGGCATCAGAACAGACCTGTCCAGGGGCAGCAAAGCCGCAGGCCGGTTAGAGGCCAAAGCCTCAGCCCTCTTGTAGGGACGACTGCTACTCCATCCATTTGTGGTTACTTTGCCGTTCTGTCAGGTCGTTCTTGTGGGGACAGGATTTGCTTAAACACATACTGCTCAGCTTTGTGTTTTCGTTTGTTTTAATCTTTGGTTCAAGAACACCTAACTGGATTCTTTCTTTCTACACCCCTAAAAACTCAAGCATCTAGTTACCTTTTACTCCAAGTTGCCCAGTGGCTCCAGGGGAAGCTGAGTGCGGCACGGTGTGTGTCCTGTGTCCTGTGTCCGGTTTGAACAGGGGCATCTGTTCCCAGGACCTACTCACCCGCCACTTGGGGAGTCACTTGTCTGAAACATCAGCTCCCTTTAGGGTGTGGACACCCCTTCGCCTGGTCTTCTCTCTAACCCGAGTGGCCTTCCTGACCAGCAGTCGCCATCGGGCATGGCGGTGGGACTGACTGGTGGGACCGTGCTTCCTAAGCCCCTCCCCATGCTGGGCACCAAGTCCCCCTTAGCTGTGACCAGCATGGGATTGCGGGCCTCACCCCCTCCGGCTCAGCACAGACACAGAAGCACCTGTGAAAGAGTCTTGCCAAAAACCTAAATTCCAGTTTACAGAAAACAGGGACTTTACAGTGGACACCAGCTGGGGCTCCTCAAAAGTGACTTGTCAGAGGGGCAGGGCGCCGCAACGGCCGTGGTGACCCCTGGCTAGAACCACGTGAGAGCTGCTGGAGACAAGGCATCCCCCGCCTCCCTTGGTCGGGGACAAGACCGGGCGAGTGGCCGCCGGATTCCCCGCAGGGCCTCCTGTCTGAAACACACAAGGTTCGAAAACAACAACAAAGCACCTACGGCAAGATACTCGCTGCGGCGTCAGGTGGTGGGTCCGTGGATGTTGAACCTCTCCGTCTAAAACCATAGCGCTGGCTGGACTGGAGGCACGCCCAGGCCGGACGCGGTGGGCCCCGGCGGTGGGGCCACCCCCACGACCTGCTAGCAGAGCAGAAGTCATGGGCTTGTGAACAAATGCTGGCCCCGCTGGCCCCGGCTCCAGGGCACCCGGACTGACCCTGCACCCCACAGTGGTGGAAATACGCAGCTCTTTGTGCCGGGGCACTGATGCTCTGCACACGCTCCGCTCCGTGGGCGCCCGGGGCGAGAGGGAGAGCGGTCGCCAGGACCCCATCATTGTCCAGCAGCCACGGTCGTGAGTGGCAGGATGAGGACCACCCCCCCAGCAGCGGCCCTGGCCCGCAGGACCCTCACTCCCAGCTCAGGCAGTTAAATCTACAAATGGCAAGGGAGCAGCCCGCCCAGCTCCAAACGGTCAACAGGGACCCCACCCCCAGCGCTGGGACGAGGCGTGTGACCCACAGTCAGCCAAGAACCCCGGGGGAAAGCCGCGACCATGCCCAGGGCCCGGTGCCCAGGAGCCAGGCCCTGCCTGCCGCATCCACACTGGGTGGTGGTGAGATGCCTGCTTCCCTGCAGCATTCTCAAGGGTCCCGCAGGGAGCCCTACCCCCAAACCCACAAGGACAAGGCACTGGGAGGGTCTCCTGGGGGCTGCCCCGCCCTGCTGCCCACCCAGCTCTTCCCTTCCCCTCATCCCAGAGGCTCTGGTCCTTGGAGGGAGGAACGATCAAACAAGATTAGGGGACAGGCCAGCCCAGCGCTGCTGATAAAGGAGCCCTTGTAACTGCCCCATTAGCTGGGCCGATTAGCCAACAAAGGCCAACAATCATTGTTTAAGCTCTTGGTTCCTGAGGCTTCTGTCCATTTTTCTATACCAGGAAGTTAAGACCACAGGCTCCTGGACGAGGGGCCCCCACCCTGACCCGCGGGGCTGGTGGCGGTGGATTCCTGGCCCCCCCACCCCACCATCCGCTCCCAGGCACCCTGGGGACGCCCGCCTGAGGTGGCGCAGGCCCTGGCCGCCCTCCGTCCGCGCACGCACCCGGGAGCCAGGTCACCCCCTCACGTCCATGTCCACACGTTTCTTACTACGTTCCTCCGAGACGGTTCTTATGGGACTGCCCCCCACCCCCCAACGCACTCGTAGCGACGAGAGAAAGCCCCGCGTGACAGGGCAGCTTGGATTTAAACTGATCCTCAAAACATGATCACACTTAAGTTCACATCAAATTAGCTTTATTGACATTTCTGATCAGAAAATCAACTTACACTCACCATTACCAAAGTAGAATGAAGGTGTAAGGAGCAGAAACCGCCATGACCCAGCCCCTGTGACAGACCCTCCGCCTGCCCCAGCCTCCTCCTCCTGGGAGCCCAGAGCCAGCCCTCGTGGGGTCCTGCCGCGGGGTCCTGCCCCCCTGCCCACTGACAGCCACCCCAGGTCCTGGTCCAGCAGCTTCTGCGGCTCTCGCGGGCACCCGGCCCCTGGGAGGCAGAGGTCAGCCGGGGCAGGCCCCTCGGGCACACAAAAGCCTGTGCTCGCAGTCCGCGGCCCACCCCCGCCGGAGGAAGGACGTGGGGCCGGCGGGAATGCCGGAGCGGCTCCGCAGGCGAGGAGGACCTCGTTGCCCCATTTTCCCATGCCTTACACCTCTTCAGGCCAGACCCTCAAAGAAGTATATGCATAGGAAAAAGGAACAGCGAGCAGCTTCCGCCGTCCCGGTCCTGGGCGAGGGTCCTTGTGCGCGGAGGGCCACGCAGTCTGGCAAGGAGCAGGGAGGCGGGCAGCGCGGGCAGCGGCGCTGGGAGCGCGGAGGAGAGCCCGTCGGCTGCCGGCGGACCTCTGCCTCTGCCGCTGCCGGCGGTCCGCCCCATTTATGGGAGGCTGCGACCTTGGGGCCCACAGAGTAGCCGCTGTCACATGTGGTTCTGGGCTGAGCCGTGCCAAGGACCCCGTCCACCCCCCCACCTGCGAGATTGGGGCACAAAGACCTGCTCTGAGCACAGGGCTGAGCCTGGGCCCAGCGGGCGGGCGGTGAGGCCACGGGGCCTGGGGGCTGCCGGCCAGGACCTGGGACCAGGCCAGCCCTGGCCAGCCTTATCTACCAACATGCCGCTGCTTGCGTCAGGCCTGGAAAATGCACCTCTCTTCCCTCTCCCTCCCTTCCCCGCTCAAAGTCCCAGACCCCCACCCTGGGGAGACCCCCCGGGAGTCCTGAGGACTGGGTGGGACAGCTCTCCCTGGGCCCCACGCACCCAGGGGACGCTGAGCAAGGACCCAAGACTGCCCCTACAGAGATGCACATGCCTGTGGCGCAGATACCACGGGAGCTGAGGGGAGAGCAGAGGGGGCTGCAGGGGCCGGACAGGCAGTGCCCCCAGGGAACCCAGGACACAGGTGGGGACCTGGAGACCCTCCTGGTTCAGACTCAGGCCCCCACCTCCGCCACTCCCCACAGTCAGGAAGTTCTGTGAACACCGTGGTGGACACTCCCCCATGGGGACCAGGTTGTCCCCCAACTTGGACAGGCACTGACCGGGCACCGGCCTCGGTATGGCAGGAGCTGAGCTTCCCTGCGTGCGACTCCTCGGCCTGGGGCACCTGCCGTGTGTGTGTGTGTGTGTGTGTGTGTGTGTGTCCGCGCACCCTCACAGCAGCCCCTCCGCTCTCCCCGCCTGGGGTGGACGCTCCTCCATCCAAATCTCTGACCTCGCCAGCCGCTAGGTGGGCAGAGGCAGGACCCTCGGGGGGCACAGGTGGACTCATGAGGGAAGCCAGGAGAGAGCACAGCCATCGGCCCCGTGGACATGCGTGGGCCCTGCTGCCCGGCATCACCGTGGCCCAGACCCTGTTTGGAACAGAGCAGCTACAGGCCCATGGCCTCTACAAGGGACAGTCCCCCAGCGCTGGCCTCAGGCCTCTGCCTCGGGCTGATGGACACAGGCGCAGAGACCAGCGGCTGGGTGGTCAGGGACAGACGCTCCCTGAGCCCACGATGGAGGCATCCTCTGCTGGGAGTAGGGGCGCCCCAAACCTGCTCACGCTGGCCGGAGAGGGAGCTGCTTGCTGGGGGTTGGGCTGACGGGGGAGCCCCCCTTACACCCCAGCCCTCCAGCCCAGTGCTGGCTCAGGGGCCATCTCTTCTGGCCACTGCTCTCTGGAATACCACAGGGGTCCTGCTTCGTGACCGGGGTCAAACTCCCCCTCAAACCCACCCCAGGGTTTCTGGGAAACACACTGTCACCCTTGACCTTGGGCTCCTTGAGGTGGGTGTTCAGGAGGGGAGGAGGCAAGAGGCAGGGGCAGAGACAGACAGACAGACAGGGAGGCCAAGGGCGGTGGGGTGGGGACAGGCCTTGCCCCAGAGCTCTGGGATTTGCTTCCTTACACTTGTTTTCCTGATTTAAGTCAACGCCTATTCATTATAAAGCACTTCCAAAGTCCAGAAAGGTATAAAGAGACAGTGACAGGCAAGGCCCCTAACCTGCCCGCAGATGGGTGTCATGGGCCCCCTCCAGTCACCTCATAATCCCCCTGGCCTGCCTTTCCCTTTGAAGTTGGAGGAGCCCAAAGGTTTGCCCTGGGGGTGGGGTGGCCAGTCCCCCACCAGCTGGGGGAAGGGGGCCAGACCACTGTGTGCGTTTCCCCGAAAACCACAGAGAGCCAGGAGTTCAGGAGCCTCCCTCGGCTGCCAGAGTTGGGGGGGGGCTGGTTGGAGGGAGGAGGCGGCTGAGAGGCTGGGCGCCCTGTGGGGGGTTCCAATCCCAGCCAGCCCACCTGGCTATGGGCCCCGGACAGCCCGACCCTCGGGGTGTCAGCCTCCCTGCACATGTGAGTTTTGTGGATCCAGGGGGTGGAGCAATGCACCGAGGGGCAGCATCGGCCTGGCCGAGCTGTCGGGAGAGTCCCCAGCAGGCGGACGCTGGGGCCACTCACTGCCCAACAGGTGCGCCCTGCCCACCACCCTGCTTTGAGTTGCTGTGTGGCCCCCTCCATGCTTTGAGTGAAACCCAAACCGGGAGCAGGAAGGCCAGGCCCCGGGCGGCCCCTCCCTGTCCATGTGACCACACAGCCTGGTTCCCACTTGTCCAAGGAGACCGCAGGGCAGACTTCTCGGCACACCTTGGTGGGGAGGACAGTTCCCAGTGGGCAGACACTGAGGCTGGGGTCTTCGCAGCACTCCTGGGTCCTGTAGGCAGACCCCACCCTCAGGAAGCCTTCCTGTTGGTCAGCCCCTCGGGGTCTATGCAGGCCTGGGCACTGTGTCTTGGTCCCTGTCACCTGGGGCAGGCCCCCCCCCGCCCCGCTAGGTCCAGTTAAACCTTGGGCACAGCGGACCCCAAGAGCAGCCCCTACAACTCCAAGCGCACTGGGCCCAGCCCTCCCTTTGCCTACAAGACAGAAAATATCCTTGTTGGCCCTGGGAGGACGTGCTTGGCACTGAGTTGATGAGCGATAAGGGGTGGCCTTCAAGATGACTCGCTCCCTCTCTGTGCTCTATTCCGGGTGGGGAGGGGCTGTCCCACAGCGGTCTGCTCAGCTCAGGCCTCAGCTTCCAGCCCCCAGAAGGCAGCCTGCTGTTAACCCTTGCTGAATTTTCCCAGTCTGTTCCCAGAGAGGGCACCCCACTAGTCTGTGGGATACAGAGCCTTCAGCCTTGCCTGCTCACATCCCAGTGCGCCCAGCACCCGTGGCCTGCCCGCACCCCCAGCCTGCCCCACACTTTCTTGGATTCACTGCAGTTCCTGGCTATTCTCCACTGGTGCTCTGAAGCCAGGGTCAGGCAGGGTCGGCGGCCCCTCCACAGAGGAACAGCTGAGGCCTGGATTACGGCTCACCACGGCAGCACTGCGTGGGCTGCCTCTCCTGGCCTCAGTTTCTCCACCCGTCAAAGGAGGTGCTGAAAATGGCCAGCCCCTCTGGAAGCATGAGGTTAAACGTTATGTGCCCGTGGTGTGGAAACCCCCCCGCAAGGGCGTCTCCCCAGAGGAACAAGAGTCTTAGCCCCTACAGCGAGGACGCCCATTCACAGAGGTGTGGGGGGCAGAGGACAGTCCCAACCGAAACTACTCATTGATCTGGCTTGGAATTGAGCTGGGTGTCCTGAATTTTGACTTGCTAAATCTGGGGTCCTGACACCCTTGTCTGTGGCCAGGACGAGGGCTCAGAGAGGTGGGCTAACAAGAAACCAGTCTGGGCCTCCATCCTCAGCACTGGGCTGGGAGAGGTGCCCGGGCAGAGATCCCCCCCGGGGAAGAGATCCTCCCAGGCAGAGATCCCCCCCAGGCAGAGATCCCCCCAGGCAGAGACCTCCCTCCAGGCAGAGATCCCCCCCCAGGCAGAGATTTCCCCCCCAGTCAGAGATTCCCCCCACCCCGGGCAGAGATCCCCCTGTGCAGAGATCCCCCCCGCAGGCAGCGATCCCCCCGCCCCCCGCAGAGATACCCCCCGGACAGAGACACCCGCCCCCGCAGGCAGAGATGCCCCCCAGCAGAGATCCTCCCCCGCCCGGGGCAGAGATCCCTGTGCTCCAGGGGTTCCCTGAGCAGGAGGGCAGTACGGCCAGTGTGGCCTCAGTCGGAGGGTCCTGTGGCACCCATGGGATGCCACGTGTGGGTGCCGGGTCCTCAGGACCCGTGCTCCAGGTCGGCCGTGCGGGGCGCGGGCCAGGTGGGGCCTGTGCCCAGAGGCTCTGAAGGAGGACGGATGGGCCCATGGGAAGGGGCGGGAGGGGGAGGCAAAGGGTTAAGCCTGGCTCCGGCGGCCGGCTTCTCTGCGTCAGGGTTTCAAGGCTGTGTCCTGTGACTCCCTCTCCCGGGGAGAGATAATCGTGGCTTCTTGATATTTTCTTTCTCCTCTCCCATGCCATATCAGAACACTGGCCCGGCCATGGGAACTTTCCTCTGCCCTCCAAGGCCACTGTGCACACCGCCCCTCCCAGGGCACCCTTGGCCTTTCCAGGACCCCCCACCCATGAAAGAACTGTGGCCCGTTGTTGGGACTGCTGACCAGGCAGCCCCACCTCCAGCCCTTGCGAGCCCCTCTGAGCCCCTCGCCCAGAGCCTGGGCCTCTGGGCTTGTCCCACAGACGTGCACACACATTCATGCAAGCACGTGTGTGCGCACACTCTCCGCACATTCACGCTCACGTCTGCTCAGTCATACACATGCCCGCACACACTTGGACCACCCCGTCCCACCCACTCCCCCTGGGTCTAGACACCAGGCTCAGCCCAGGTCCCCATCTACTCACCTTGACCCCAGCTCAGTCACGACCATCCATGACCTGGCAGCCGGGGGTCTCTTTCCCACTGAGGAGGGGGCTCCACCCCCCCAGGTTTGGGAGGGGCCTGTCACCTTCTGGCTTCCCCATATAATGGCCACTGCCATTCCCTCATGGTCTCCTTGGGTCCTGGACCAGCTGACCCTCACGCTCCAGTTTGGGGTCCCCACAGGTACCGCAGACCCCTTGGCAGAAGTCCAGGGGGTCAATTAGGAATTGGGAATGCTGCGGGGCGGGCAAGACTGCCCCGTCTTCATCAGCTCTGCCTGGGCCTGTGGGGCCCTGGTCCTCGGCCTCACTTTGCCAAGGGGGAACCAAGGCCCAGATCAGCAAGGTGAGCCTAGCATCCAGGGACAAGGGCCAGTCAGGGTTAGAAACAAGTCTCCCAGCTCCAGGAGCTCCCTAGGAGGACCCCTTCCCACTCTCCTTGTAAACAGAGAAACTGCCTGGCTGGGTTGGTGGGGGCTGTAGGACGCCCCCTGCCCTGGGTGGGAGCTGGGAAGGCTGAGTGGACCCTGGATCTGGGGTCAACCTGTCCTGGCTATGGGGCTGAAGGCCACACAGGGAGGAGCCCCGTGACTTGCTGCTCGGCGCAGCTCCGGTGGGTCACAGAGAAGGGGACCCGTCCAGATGGTCAGGGCAGGAGACCGTGGGTGGTGCGAGCGAAGGAGGGTGCCCTGGGAGCCTGAGTGTGTGCTTACACATGTGTGGGCATGCATGCGTGTGTGCACCTGGAGTGTGCGTGTGAGTATATGTGAGTACCTCTGGGTCTGGGACCCTGAGTGGGGAGGGGTGGTGAAGGGCATGTTGGGGCAGCGAGGACCAGGGTCAGAGGCCTCTGGGCCTGGAAATGCAGGTGAGCAGAGCCCCCACCTTCTTCCCCACAGGGGCAGTGAGGAGGACATGGTGAAGACGGAGTGACCAGCTGCCCAGGGCGGGGCCAACCGGGACATGGGTAGAAGGGTAAGGGAGAATTGGAAAGTTTGGGGCAGGGTATGGGGAGGGTGAGCCCTTCCTGAGAGGCTGGCCCCACACGGGCCCTAGGAGTGGGAGACAGACATGGTGGTGGTCTTTCAGGAGGGACCAGCTGACCCTTCACCCTCAGCCCTGCTTGGTCTCTCCTGGGGCCCAGGCTGGAAGGGTGGGCTTTCCTCTGGGAGCCCAGAGAGGGCTCAACACCCACCAGCCAACTGTCCGGCATGGGCTGCACGCAGCGGGCAGGGTGGGCAAGCCGGTACGGTGCCAACCAGGGTCTGCCAGATCCAGGTGACAGCCTCACAGTGGCAGTCACCTACCCCGGCCCTGCAGCCCCTACTCCTCCACTCCAACCTGCTGTCCCCCACCCCCATCCACCCTCCTTGACCTCTGAACCTGCCCTCTGCCTAGACTCTAGCCACGAGGCCGGCCTGAGGGATGGAGTCAGGGGCACGGAGGGTAGGTACCATTTTATTTCACTGTGTGGGGGAGGAGAGGAGACAAAGACCCTGTGAGAAGATGCGGGAGGGCATGGGGGGGGTCAGAAGGGTCTGGACGTGGGGTCCCCACCCCTTCCCTGGGGCAGGGCCACCTTGCAGGATGCCCCAGCCACGACCTCCCGGCCCGAGGTTCTGTGTTTCCTGCTGGCGTGGGGCCCGGAGGCCGCAGGCCCACGCCTGAGCACCTTGCCCGGTGGGTCCTTGTCCTGTGTGCTTCGCGAGTCTCTGAGAAGACCAAGGGGAGGCGGCAGCAGGACTCTGCATCTCCCAGGCAAGCTGGGAAGAACCATCATTTTCCATTTCTTCCCAATTATAGAACAATATTGCTACTATGGAAATTGAGAGCAATATGGAAAAGAGATGTCCGCACGCTGCCCAAAAGCCATCACCGGCCATTGCGCTGGTTTTCCGTCCAACCTGGATCCCAGGCACCACTTCACCTCCTTGGGGCCACATGTGTGTGCCCCCTCCAGTCTCGGGCGCCTGTGGTGGGGGTGGGGGGCTTCCCAGGCCTGGGGCCGTCTGCAGGCACCCCCTCAGGGAGGCAGCGGTCTGCGCCCTGGAGGCTCTCACTGGCCAGCAAATTCTCTTCCTGAATATTCATCTGTGGTTTCACTCCTCGTCTGCTCACTTACCACACGCAGTCATTTAAAGCTTTGATCTAAACTTCATATTTTAAGTAAATTTCTAAAGTTTCACAAAAGCAGGATGTTCAACAGTTCATTTCTAATCTTCAGTTCACATTTTTACACCTTCTGTGCATCCCTGAGTTTTTCCCCTTAAAAATGTTGAGTTACAAAATAGGGGCACCTGATGGCTCAGATGGTGAAGCGTCTGCCTTCGACTCTGGTCATGATCCCAGGGCACTGGGATGGAGCCCCTTGTTTTGCTCCCTGCTTAACGGGGGGCCTGCTTCTCCCTCTCCCTCTGCTCCTCCCCCTGCTTGTGTTCGCTCTGTCTCGCCTAAAAAAAAAAAAGTTAAAATATGTGCAAAAAGATATGCGAAATACTAAGCTGAGCACCCAAGCTTTCCCAGCTCAGAAATACAACCTAAGGAGCTCATGCAATGTCTGAACCCCCAAGTGAGCCCTGGACCTTGGGGTTTTCATTCTGTCTGGGAACACCTTTACAGACAGCCCTTTTAGTAAAAGCCATCCTCTCCCTGTTCTCTGGAATTCTGGACGTGTTTCATCAGTGATGCTGAGGACATTTGCGCGAAGGGTTCCTTCACAGCCAATCCAAAGGGCAGGACTTCTCAAACCTCTGCTGCTCCTTCCCAGGCCTCCTCCACCGGGCTTGTCTGGGGGGGGGTCTCTCAGCCCCCAGGCCCCAACCCACTGGAGTCACAAGGACCCTGACAGAACGCTGAGCCTCTCGCTTGTCCAGAAACTGCCAATGGCTCGCACCTTTCTCAGGGCAAAGTGTCCCCACGCGGAGCCCCACTAGCCGCACGCAGGCCATAAGACAAGACCCCTGCTGCTCCGGTGCCCAAGCCATCAACCTCATTTTCTTCAAGTCATTTCCTCTTCCCCGGCCCCCCACTCTACAATGCCCGTGTTTGCATTTCCCTGCTCCCTGCTCCATTTCTGGCTGGTACCCCCACTCCCCATCCTGCCTGCGGTGCCATGAGGGTGGGGATGCTGTCACTCTGCTCGTCCCAGTGCTTCGGGACTGGAACCAGCAGAGAGAGGGTCCTTCTCACTCGCTTCCACACCACTGCGCCTGGCACCACACGGCCCGCGTGGAGTGATTTTTGCTGGAAGTTAAGCCATCAGGAGCTTGTGGGGCCCCGTGGGAGTCCTGGGGTGGCCTCAACCTGGGCGCCCGCCCGCCCCCCTCCGGGTGTGTCCAGCTCAGACCTGCCCAGGGCTTCCCCAGACTCTTGTACTCACTCAAAAACATAGCTGGGAATGGAAAAGTGGTGCAAGAGGATCAGAAAGTTGGATCCGTTGTTTCAAAATTCATGAAAATATAGACTTATGAACCAGGGAAAGGGCATCGGGTGGGCAGGGGCTCCCCACAGAGCGGAGACCATGCCGGTCGCTTGTGTCTCTGCCCACCCCGGGGAGGGGGGTGGTGCCCCACTGCCCGCTCCCCCACCCTCCAGCCCGCAGCAGTGACCTCACAGGTTTCCGGCCGAAGTGGGAATTCCCAGTCCTTCTGGGCAGGAGGGTAATGGGGAACCAGGTCATTAAAGCCCAAAGGTGCAATAACTTACAAACGCCGGCAGTGTGTTGCCCATTTCTGAGGGTCAAGAAGGCGTGATTCCTGCACTGGCCACATGGGGTCACTCTTGGGCCAGGCCCCGAGGGGTGGGGGGGGCAGTGGGAGTGAGGCCAGGCCCACCCCGCCCCCTGGGAACTTCACTTCCCCATTTGGCAAATGAATGAGGAAGCAGGTTTTCGGGGCCCAAGCCCCTCCAGATCTTGGCTGAGCCTGGGCGTGGGCGGGGCCGGGCGGAGAAGCGCTGAGGCCTGGCGAGGCCGCGGGCGCGCTCAGCTGTCCTGGGCGGTGGGTTTCTAGTCCCCAGTTCACATCGACACCTCTGTGCATCCTAGGGTTTTCCCTTAAAAAGTTTAAAAAATGAAATATTTAACACGTGCAGAAAGATCTGCCCACTGACGGGCCTTGCTCCCCTGCGCCCACCTCCTGCTGTCTAGCCTGGGGAGGGGCGGGGAGGGCGGGCTGGCGCGGCTCCCGTTAAACTCCTCCTTCTCAGGTGCCGGTTCTGCTGTGCTTGGGTCGCAGCGGGAGAAAGCTGGAGGGAGCGCTCAGCTCGGAACTGATTTGAGCCCGTGGCCAGCAACCGGGGCTCTGAGTGCGGAGGCCCGCGTGTGTGCGAACGCCAGAGCTGGCCAGTCGGGAGCGGGTCAGCGGGGCTGCTCGGGCCTCCCAGAGCCTTGCTGCCCTGGGAGGAAGGAATCCGTCCCCGAGTGGGAAGACGCTGGGCGTTCTGCACTCAGACCCATCTCCGGCCCCTTTTGCTCTGCCTTCAGCTCTGAGCACAGGGATGAAGGTATGCGTTACATTGGATCCCTTTTGGAGGCACTCACTTGGTTCTAGCACTTTCCGTGCACATGCATCGCGGGCAGGAACTGAGGACTGAGGTCGGCTGGAGTGTGGGCCTGGCGGAGGCGGCCTGCCCGCACTCTGCTTCAACAGAAAGTTAAACTGTGAACTAGAGAAGGAGCAGCTGCAGGGTGGGGTTGGCCGGGCTTCTGATTTTGTCCTGAATTTACCCCCAGGCTCAGTCCCTCGTAGGGTTACCTGGGAAACGGCACCGGGATGGTGTCACTCACGCGTTTCCTGCCCAAGGAGGCCTGGACAGCAGGGCAGCCCACCACCACCTCGAGCACCCTGAGCAACTGCGAGCACACCGCAATGGGGCAACACCTCCGCGTCCGCTTCCTGGCAGGGCTGGAGATCCAGGCCCGAGCCCACACCCCGGGCATGCAGAGCACCATGCTTTCCAACTTGCTGACCATCGGCAGGAGTCCCCCCCGAGGTGGGCGTGCAAGGCATCAGACCCTCAGCCTGCACCCCAGGTTCCAGGACCACCTGAGTCCTGAGAGCCCGGGGGCAGGTGGTCCCCTGGAGGGCACCCTGTGGCCTGGGGTGGGGACCCTCAGACCTGGGATGACGACCCTCCAAGGGAGTTTGTGGCACTGTGCTGGGGTTCCACGTCCCCAGAGAAGGATCCAGAAGCCTCTTGGGCCTGTGATTGTGCTGGCCTGACCATGAGGTTGCCCTAGGGGCCCAGGTAAACAGAATGAGGTGGGGGGGACCCACAGCGGCGCCCCCATGGTTCACTTGTCCACAGCGTCATACAGGCCCCGAGGGAACCCCACCTGCAGCCCGTGGCACACACCGTCCCTGCCAGCACCTGTCTGCTGCTCTTCTGAGGGCCGCCCCCAGAGGCAAGCACACTGGGGAGGGCCTGAGGGGGCGCAAGCGGGCTGCTCTCCTCAGGGGGTCCCAACCCCACCCCACCTCCTGACCTGGGGTCCCATGTGGAGCACCCTGGCCAGCACTCAGGCTTGACTGTCAGTCCCCAGCCCCGCAGAGGGGACACAAGCTGGCCGCGGGAAGTCCTGTGACATCACGGCCACCCAAGGTCATGGGTGCTGCTGGGCCAGAGGGAGCCCCCAAAGGAACCGTCACTGGGGTTTCAGTTTGGGGGTCCTTGCTGGGGAGGGGCTTCCTGTACAGAGGCTGGAGGGTTCAAGTGCCAGCCCGAGGTCCTGCCTCCTACAGGGTGTGTGGCTTGGCAGCTTCTGCCATCACTGCCCAGGGGGGCCAGGCCTGAGTCAGCTCTGCCCACAGCCAGGAACTCCGAGCCCACTGCCCGGGCAGGGGTTGGAGGGGGTGTCCCTCCAGGAGCTGGTCTGGTCAGAGGGGGGCCCAGGCCCTTGAATCAGGCCCCCCAGAATCCCAGACACCCCCCTTGGGCTGTTCCTCATTCCAGCTCATGCCGGGGACGCAAAACCAGGTGCTCCTTCACAGGGTGGGGCTCCCACCCCCTCTCCCTGCTGTGTGCTCCCTGGCCCCTGGTCAGCTCCCTGCCTGTCCCCCTAGCTCCCCATCCCCAAAGAGGTCGCCCATAGGCCTATCTGTAGGTCAGCCAGCGGGGCCTGCGTTTGGAAGCGGCCCCTGCCTCCAGGCGCCATCACCTGGGGCCACATGCCCCAAACTCCCTCTTCTGTCTCTACCCTGAAACCCAGCCCTCAGGGCCACCTCTACCGGAGAGCACGTGGGCATGACCGTGCACACAGGCTGGCGCTCACGCGCACACACACAGAGCAGCCTCCTGTCTCGACGAGGGACCGACCAGCCTCAGGAGTGCGCAGGTGTGCGTACGGGTCTGGGCCCCGGAGCAGGCTGGCAGCCCCCTGCTGCACCCCCGAAGCAACGGGAGGGCACGGGATGCCCCCACCGCATCCTGACTCCTGCAGGCACTGGGCAGGCAGCCAGGGCCGGGTCTAAAGCCCCCGGGGTCTGTCCTGACTCAGGCTCCGAGCCAGGCCTTCCCCAGGCATTTCCGGCCCCTCCCACAACTGCCGAGATGCTGCCCCGAGCTCTGGGCTCTGAGCAAGCCCCCATTTCTGGGCAGATTTTCTGGCTCCTGACACCAGGCACATGCACGTGCCATTTGTAGCCCCGACGTCCACAACTAGTGGGGCCTGGACCCCCACAAACCCTGTGGCTCCTCGTTCTCCAGGGGCAGGCTGTGTAGGAGACCTCCGAGACCGCCCCTCCCGGGCCCACCAGGAAGGCACCTGAGCGCTCTTTCAGAAGGGCTCCCCTCCTGGATGTCGCGCCCCCACCCCCATCCACCAAAACAGCCACCTGACGCAGGACTCTCCACGCGCCTCCTGGCCGGGTCGTGCTTCCAAGCAGCTTAGCCCCAACTCTGTCTCGAGGGCCCTGGACCCACCCTCGGAGCCCCAAAGCCCTAACACACGCTTCAGCGGCCTAGAGACACACTGAGTCAGGGAGGACACGGGCCGTCTGACTCAGGGCTGAGGAGGACTCAGAAACCCTGGAGGCCGTTTGTGGCTCTGAGTCCCTGCAGGGCGCCAGGCTCAGGCCCCAGGAGGTGGGGGGTGAGCAATGAGGCGGTGGGAGGGGAGAGCAGAACCGAAGCTCCAGGGTGTCCTCCCAGCAGGGGGATGCAGGCCGGCCAGTGTCTGGCCACACCAGCGTACGGCCCTGAAGTCCCCAGCCCAGGGATGGGGACTCCACGTGGCCTAGCCCACAGTGAGAAGGCCACAGCAACGCCGGGTCCGACCCCTCCAGAGCAGACTGGAGGGCCCAGGCCATCTTGGGGGATTGTGGCAAGGCACCCAGAACCACTCCTGGAGGGCGGCCGGCACCTGCACAGCTTGCTCGGATGGCTCTTCCCAAACTTCCCGTGCTCCCTTCATGCCGGAAGTGCAGCGACCCCAGGGACACTCTTGCCAGTGTGTGCTTTCCACACACTCCTCCACAGGACTTCAGTTTGGCTGACGAAGGACATGCTGGCCCAGCACCTCCCTAACCACCAATGTGGGTGTCAATGCAACACCCCACAGACAGGAACTTTGTTCACAGACACAGTGACGACAGCACAGCTCAGGGGCTCCAGGGAGCGAGACCAGAGTCTTCGCGTCCGGGCGGGTCTCTGGCGTGGGCTGGAACCCCCGGCCTCCACACTCTGAACACCCACACACCGAGGCCCCTGCAGCACTTTGGACACCAGTGTCCCACTCTGAGCCCGCTGGACACGGCACAGCCACGTGCAGTAGGCCTGGTCTGGGGGCGTTCCGTGTAAGCTCAAGTTCAAGGTCTAGTGGCCTTGGGAGGGGTGGGTCCTGGGCCTCTCGGAGGAGCCTTTCTCCACGGCCACTCTCAGTCACTGGGACTTGTCCCCAGGTCTCATCAGCTCTCTGATCTGCGGGTCCTTCAGCTTTACTGGGTGCTCCAGCCCGACCACCTTCATCTGCAAAATCTTCAGGAGAACACACATGTCTGAAAGGCAGCGCCCTGTCCCCCTGCTGGGGTTTGGGCAGGGTCAGCCCCAGGCTGAGCGTCCAGCTAGCCCCACTGTGAGGGCCACATGGCCGGTGCTTACATCAAAAGCCCTCAAGGGGGCCCCGAGGGAAAGGTCCTGTCAGAAATGAGCTCAGTGCGCCCGGGGTGACCATGCAGTTGGGGGTTCTGGGCAGCAGGAATAGAGTCGGGGAGGCAGGACATGGGAGGAAGGGGGTGGTTATGGGAGGTGCTGGCTTTCCTCCCTCACCCCTTCTGGCGCATTCCTGGGTCCTGGCTGGCCAGAGCTGCCCAGACCTGGTGGAGCCCCCCAGTCCGCGCCCTCCGCAGCCCCGCCCTGCTGGAAGAGCCCCGCCTGGTCCCTGGCAGGTTTGGGGGTCAGGCTTGTGGAGTTAACAGTTGACTGAACGTAGGCGTTGCATTTGGGCAGCATGCGCACTCTTTACTTCTAAAAGTTAACAGCCAAGGAAACGTTCCCATGCTGTTGGCGCACGAGGAACCGCCAGGCTCCATGCCGCAGGCTGTCCGGCCGTGGGCACAGCTCCTGAGCCACGTCACACGCCTTCCCTAACCGCAAGCACAGCCCAGGCACAGCACAGCAGCCGAGAGAAAGCTGTCTGCCCCCAAACACGGAGGGAAAGTCAACGGTGTGGCGGCCCACGCTCTAGCTACGGACAGACAGCTCCAGCCGGTCCGGGCCGGGGGTCAGCGTCTCATCAAACCCCTCCGTGAGCCCTGGCCAGCGTGGGCCACCGCGACCCGGCAGGCCTCAGCCCATGTGGCCGGCCGCGCCCCCACGCCCACTCCCCAGCCCGAGCTGCGAAGACCCGTGGCCGCCCGCGGAGCCAGCGCCGTCCGCCCGGGTGACCCACAGCTGCTGTTCCACAGGCAAACCAAGGAACGCCCCCCACTCCCCCGGGAGTCTGTCTTCTCCCCGGGGCGGATCTCCCATCGGCGACCATCGGGGCAGCTGTGCCGTCACTTCAAGTGGCCAGAGGAGCGGTGTTCCCCTCCGGGTCTGGTGAAGTGAAATGGTTACGTATGCGCTTTGCTGGCACATGGACCGGTGCCACAGGCGTGGGCATGACAGTGACCTCAGCTCCGTTGCTGCTTATCACTTCCTCTCTGCTGCCTTCAGCAAATCCCAACCACAGGATGATATCACTTTCCGGCTTCCTCAAGAAAACAGCTCATCAAGATTTGGGTATCCGCTAGGGAACTGTGCTGTTCTCACAATTCTTGACGGCTCTTTGGCCCTGAAACCCGACTGCACACCCCCACCCTCCCTGCACTGTCTCAGGTCCAAACCTGCAGCCTGCGCTCCCACAGGGGTGGGGGTGGGGGTGCCCCTCTCTATGTCAGCAAGGGACCGGAGCACTTCCTGAACCCAGGAACACTGCAGACCCTTAGTGAAGGAGCAGAGGAAGAGCCGTGCACCTGCGGGACCAGGCACAGGCCCTGGGCTGGGGGGTGTTTTCTGCTCCCTGACTCAGCCCCCAGCCCTGGGGCCTGTGAGCCAGCACCGCTGGGTGGTGGCACTTGTGACTGTCTATAGTCCCCGTGGGCCCTGGGGTCTGGTAACTGCCAAGGCTGGGTGGTGGTGAGTCATGGGGGATGGAGGTCCACCATACTCTTCTCTCTGCTTGTGGGTAGTTTGGAATGTTCCACAGTTGTTTTCTAAATAGTCAAACTAACTGTGGGTTCTCCCTGGTCAGGGACCTTGCCTGCCCCACCTACTGCCATACCCACACTGGGTCCCAGCTTCCCAGAAGGGAAGGCAGCCCCCCTGCTTCCTGGGGGGTGTCTGGGCACTGAGGGGCGCCCAGGTCACTGCACCTTGACCATCTCCTGCAGCACGGCCACAGCCTGCTCCTTCTCCTCCAGGAGCTGCTGCGGCCTGGGGTCCAGGTGCTCCCGGCACCCACCGGCTGGGTCCTGACCGAAAGGCAGACACCCAGCCTTTAACCCAGAGGGCTGGTGGGGGTAGGTTAGAGTGGAGCGGCTGAGGTCAGGAGACAGGGGCCTGTCTTCTCTGGAGTCCTCGGACTCCGGAGGGTCTTCGCCCTGGAGGGTGCCGTGGGTACGGCAGGCCTGTGAGATAAGCAGACGCAGGAGCTCAGGGAAGAGGCTGACCCGGCAACAGCACGGGGGGGGGGGGGGGGGCACGGAGCCCACAGAGGCACCACGCAGGCGCCCTCTGGCCTGACGCCATCCCACAGTACAGCCCTGGATGCCTCGGAATGGCCCCCTCATGGACTGCGGGCAGGGCGGCGGGCTCCCACTCAGGAAGCTGCAGCCTGGGGGGCCTTGGAGCCAGGACCCCCCCCCCCGGAGGTGTGAACTCGAGAGAGCCACATGCCTGTCTGACACTGCCCTTCGTGGGAGGCCCGAGGGGGTTGTGACGGGCCTCAGTTCCCCAAACCTGGGGATTTGGATACTACCGGCGTGGGCCGGAGTGGTGAGCTCTGCCCATGGTCTGTCAGCATTAGCACTGGTGGGTCCTGGATCCTGCCAAGGTTTTAAAGGTTGTACAGTGAGGGCCGGCCGAGGAGGGGCTGCTCATCGTTCATGTTGCCAACATACCTCCCTGTGTTTCTAGGCACAGATGGGGGGGGCAGCAAACTGGAGAGGAGCCAGCATGGCCCGGGCTGGCCTGGGCACAGGGAGTTTTCACCGTGCCAGGGCCAGTGGGTCAGGCCAGGAAAGGGCCAAGGGCTGGGGCTTCACCAGTCTGTCCCCCAGGGTCGCGGGTGTGCAGGGCCTTCATCACCACGTGGCCACATCCCAGCATGACAAACGCGGCAGGTCTAAGGCCATACAATGGCCCCAACACATATGGCTGTGGAGAGCGGGGCTTGCTGGACAG
Source organism: Phoca vitulina (assembly GCF_004348235.1). Taxonomy (NCBI): domain Eukaryota; kingdom Metazoa; phylum Chordata; class Mammalia; order Carnivora; family Phocidae; genus Phoca; species Phoca vitulina. The sequence continues at coordinate 29,930 of NW_022590027.1, forward strand.
CGCCGTCCTTCACCTTTTCCCTCAGTGCACACAAGATGGACTTGATGGCCCCAGGCGTGTTGGCCACCACCCTTCAGATTTCCGTTTCTGAGACCCACAAACGCAGCTTGTGAAAGACTTTCCTGCAAAGGAAGTGGGGGTAGTCCTCAGAGCAGTGCACTTTGTGGGGCCAGGAGGTGGGTCTGGCTTTCCTTGGAGGAGAGGCTGGGACTCGTGTGCCTTCTTGCCCCTGCACCCACAGAAGCCCCGCAACCACCCTGTTCCCAGCCGTCCCATCCGGGGCCAGAGTAGTCAGTGCCCCGCGCCTTCAGGCCGGGCCTGGCCCAGCCTGGGCCTCTGTGGGAGAGCTCACCTTCTGGTGAGGAAGTCCTGCTGGCTCCCCTCCAAAGTGCTCAGAATCAGACTTCTCATCACCCCCTAGAGCCTCCCCCTCTCACCCCTGTGGTTGAGCAGCGGCCTCCACCTCCCCCCAAGTCCCCTTTTCCCTCACAGCTCTCTGAAATGAGTCCTACCAGGACCTGCCCAGGTCTCAACCTCGCAGTCCCTTCTATCCCCGTCAGGCTCGGAGCCAGGTCCTGACCATGGCCTCCAGGGGCCCCGGGCAGCTTCAGCTCCCCTCTGCATCCAGCTTCAGGAGCACAGGGACCCTGCTCCCTGCTCCCCAGGGCAGCCTCCGCTGCCCCCCTAGGTCACCCACACCTCATTCTGCTGTCACTTTCTCAGGGTCCTTGTCCTTCCTATTACCCATCACGACTGACGCTGGTTACATCTCATTTATCTGTCTTCCCACTAGACAGAGCGTCAACCCCATGAAGGCAGGGGCCCGGAGCAGAGCCTGCCACCCAGAATTACTGGTGAGTCAGTGAGTGAGAGGTGCGGTCAGCATGGGTTGAGCAGTCGGAGGGCAGGACTGACGCCCTGGTGGGTGGGTCTCAAGCTGACTGTGCTGTCCTCTTGGTGGCTGATGGTGAGACTCCAGCGGATAGGGGACACAAACACTGACAAGGCTGTCAGGGAAACAGCCTGAGAACGTGCCCCAGAGACCAGGAGGGGTAGGGGAGAGCAAGGAGTGGGGCAGGGAGGCAGAAGGCCTGCCTGTTAAAATGCTCCAGTTGCTGAGCTTCTGGTCCGTGTTGCAGGTGGGGACATAGTTGTGCAAATCCACAAGCCGGGGGTAGAAGTGCTCCACGATCTCTGCCAGCATCACTGGAGGCGCGGGGGGTGCAAGGTCAGCCTGGCCTGATGAGCTTAGAAGTCTTCCTTTCCTTACACATCAGTCTCCCAGGGCCCCTGAGGTGGAGGAGGACAGAGACCAGGCGGGAGAACTCGGGACAGTCCACGTCCTGGGGGAGCGGCCATAGGGGCCAGCCTGCAGGTCCCCCAGCAGCGTGTGGGTGCCCCCGGGGAGAGGGCTGGGAGAGCCGGCCTGGGGTCGGAGGGGCTGCAGGACGAGCCCTGAGGCTGCCCCCTCCTCCCCAGGAAATGCTGGGGGAGGGGAATTCCCCCCAACTGCAGCTGGACGCAGCAGGCGGCGCCTGTCGGCCACGTGGCTCCTCCTCCAGGGGCCGGCCGCATGGCGGCCCCGTTTCTGCGTCCGGCCCGTTCCTTCCAGAGCGCCCCTCACGCCCGTGCTCTGGGGTCTCCTGCACTTGCAGGGAGCCTGCGCGGCTGGGACGCTTCGCAGGCACTGGCCGGGCCCTACGGTCTGACCGCTGGGCATCCTTCAGCCGGGAGCGAGCTCCTGCCTGCTGACGGGCGGCCCTGCGGCCTCCACCCTCCCCGGCCGGGCACCCCCAAGCCCTCGGCAGTCCCCGGCGTCTCCCCGCCGGCCCGCCGTCGCTGAAGTCCCGGGCCAGGGGGCGCTTGGGGCGGCTGAGCGGGAGTCCGTCCAGCCAGGCGCAGAGGCCGCGGCGGGGACCGCGCGCTCGGCCCCGTTGCGCCCAGCATGGCGGCCGGACTGGCTGTTGGGGCCGTTGCCGGGTGACGGCGGCCGGATAGCCCCGGGGACCGGAAGGGGCGGGGCGGCGGGGCGTGATGTTGGGGCTGTTGCCGGGAGACGGCGCCCGGAGAGCCCTGGGGACCGGAAGGGGCGGGGCGGCGGGGCGGGCTGTTGGGACCGTTGCCTCAGCGCCCTTGGGCTGCTGACTTCCGGTGGGGAGGGGTCCTGCTAAGGTCCAGGAGAGAAGGTAGAATTTTGGCATCGTCGGTTTTCAGCGCACGCTTTAACAAGCACTGAGCCCTTAACGTGTTATAAATTGTATCCCACGTTCTTTTACACTCTAACATCGATTTAATAAAAATCTCCGATTATTTAGAACTTGATCAATAACTTAATCAGAAAATACACACACTTCATTGCAGTTTCGGCCCTGCTGCGGGGACGGGGCCGGGGCGCGGGGGGGTGCTGCTTCCAGAGCAGCGGCCGGCCGCAGGTGCCCCTCGGGGTGCGGGACCCCCGGGGGGGGCGCAGTGCAGAAGGCCGGGGGTCCCGGGCGGGGGGG
>NW_022590028.1:0-32120 GCF_004348235.1 Phoca vitulina
AAAGAGCAAGTTAACTTTGGGGTTCAGTTCAATTCAGCAGGTTGAGAGTCTCCTAAGAGCTGGACATCCTTGCCAAGTGTAAGGATGGATTACAAACAGCGTCTGTCCTCAGGGCTTGTTAGTCATGGGGCACACAAGTACGCTGGGAGCTCAGGGCGGGGCCTCGGCCCAGGAGGAAGAGGAGGGAGCCAAGTGGCAGGGGAGGGGAGCATGCAAGGTGGAGGGCTGGGGCCGGAGTTTCTGGAGGACGATGCGGAAGCAGCAGTGAGGTTGGGCAGGACCTGAGCTAATTTGAGCTTCCTCTGAAGTCACTGGGGAGCTATTGATGGTTTCACACGGGGTGGCGGCGATAGTAGACTTGTGTCTTAGGAAGATCGTTCAGGCCACTGTGCGGAGAGTGGATTTAAGGGGCACAAGCTGGGGGCAGGGGAACCGGTCAGGGGTGGTTGCCATAGTCCAGGGGAGCAAAGATGGGGCTTCAGCAGGGGGAGTAGGTGCTGGGCGCAGGCATGACCGAGCTGTTTAGGAGGGGTGTCCAGCACCAACTGGCACGAGGTAAGGGAGGAGGGGACTGTGGTGAGTGCCCGATTGGAATGTGAGTGGAGAAGTAGCCGAGTCAGTGAGCAGAGGGACCAGGACACCAGGCTGAAGGTGCTCGGGTCCCAGCGGCCACCGGGCTGGAGCCAGAGTCCCAGCCCTCACGACTGAGCCTGTCTCACATGCTGGTGAATGCTCCCTGGAGTCCCTGGATGGGGGCCCTTGGCCGTTGTCTGGAGGTGGGGATCGGGGGCAGGACTGGGTGGGGGGGCTATGCACAGGGGTGACGTGTGGTTGGAGAGAGCATCTGGAGTGTCTGTCTGGGGATTCCTGGGTCCCAGGGACTCCAGCTCCCCGGGCAGCGCTCAACCCCACCCGCGGCCTCCAGGCGGGAGTACAGGCTGAATCCCAGCACCCTCTGTCCTGACCACCCTGCCCTTCCGCAGAGAAAGGCTCGGAGGCCACCAGACAACGGGACAGTATTACTGATTACAGCAGTAGTCACTTAACTGTGAGAGACCACTCAGCACTCAGTGCAGAGCGTCCAGGGTTCGAGGGACCATCATGGTGGCAGGTGGGGTAGAGATGGCACCCGCGGAACCCAGAGAGCCCTGAGCTGTGCTCCTGGCATTGCTGTCGACCGGCTCTGTGACTTTGGAGGATCCACATCGCCTCTCTGGGCCTCAGGTTCCCCATCTGTGAAACGAGAGGGTCAGGTGACATCGTCTTGTGGTCTCCTCTGGCCGTAACACTGCAGGACGTGGGAATGCAGTAGGACAGCGGCTGTCCAGTTGGTCCATCCCTGCTCTCGCTATCTTCCCTCGTCCAAAATTTTACCTTCTCTTGATTCCTGAGAACGTGAGAGCAGGAAACCCTCCTTCGTGTCTGCCTTCCCTTCCTCTTGCTTCAGCGTCAACCTGATGGCGGGGGACAGACATCTGCTCCGCATTGCTGGGAGCGGAGGCCCCTCCTCTGCCTTTGGTGCCGTGGCTCTTCGATGGTGGACGTGGGGGGCCTGGCCGGGTGGGGCAAGGGGCCCACAGGCAGCCCAGTGCGGCTGTCAGGTCTGCTCACACTCACACTCTGTGCGTTTTCGGTCTTCCCGCCTCCGAGCCTGTGCTCATGCTGTTCCCTCTGCCTGGAAGGGCGGCCTTCTTGAAGCAGGGGAGACACCACAGCCCCGGCTCTGGCTCCTGTCCCCAGCTCCCGTCACCCGCAGTCCGACGATAAGCAGTCATATGAAGGGTCACACAACAAATAACCTGCAGGGGCAGAGTTGTCATCCGCGGAGTAATAGCTGTGGCTCGTATTTTAAAGTACTGACTGTGTGTGCATCTCATCTCTTGCTCACAACTGAACGCTGCCAACAGCCACCCCGGGCCACAAGGGCACCAGCGCTGGAGCAAGGCCCTCCCCTTTGGGGGCCACACCCTAATCAGGCTCCCGTCTTGCTTACTCTTCCCCCACGATGGGTGCAAGAGCAGTCTTCCTAAAGTCCACCCGTCAGTGGCCCCCATGGTCCAGAGGATGAGGTCCATACTCCTCAGAATGACCTTGGGTGGCCGCCCCCACCGCGCCCCCCTCCAGGATTCTGACTTTTCCCGCCGTCTGGTGACACGGCCGAAGACCATCCCCTCGGCTCCCACACTCTCCCGGCCGCCAGGTCCTGCTGATCCTGCGTCCTCCATGCAGTTCATACCTGCTCCGTTTCCCTTTATCCACCGTCTCCGTCCTACATCCTTATAATTTCTCTCGAGGAGCCGAGGCACAGCGCCCCGCGGTGCCGGCCCCCAGCTGATGGAGGGGCGGTCTACCTCATGCTGCATTACTCCTCTCCAACTGTGACAGAATCCCAGCCCGTCCCATGACCCACAAGCAGGACCAACCTGCTTGTGTTCTCTCTCTCATCAGAACCACGTGCAGATGCCCCGTCCACCAAAGACCCTGCCTCTGAGCCCTTGCCACGTTTATGCTCTTCCTGTGGGAAGTCCTCCACCCCCACGGCGAGGCTCCCGTCTTCTGCCTGGGGACCGCCTCCCACTTTGCAGATCTTAGTCTCAGTGCTGGCCTCTCTGTGAGGCCTCCCTGGTTGCCAGCCCACCCCCACCCCCCACCAGGCCACATGGACTCTTTCTCTCTCTCTGTGCACCCGTGAGGTCCCGTCCGTATTTTACCATTGTGCCTGTAACCCCCTGCGGCATTCACACGTGACAGTCTGTTCTCCCGGGTAAGTTCCCTGGGGAGCAGGAGGCCGGTGGGGTCCCACTGCGGGCCTCCAGCCCCCAGCACGGTGGCTGACGCTGGTAGGGTAAAGGTGTGTGAAGTGTAGAGGGGGTGAGTGAACGACCTGCCACAGCCTGACCCCAGTCCACCTGTCCTGTCACGTCCCATAAGCCATAAAAATGCGGCACCTTATAATTGCCAAGCACATGTCGTTAGCGAGTACACTGAAGGGGATTATCACTTTTAATCCTGACCATCCTGCCCTTCTGCAAATACCCAGAGCTCCAGTCACGTCAGACTATTCCCCACACACACCACACACTTCCCTGCCTTTGTCCCCGACGTTCTTTGTGCCCAGAATCGCTTCCCCTCCATATCTGCTGGTGCGAGGCTTCGTCTTGCCCCTTACACAGTCTCTGCCCAGAGTCCCTCTCTCCTCTTCCCACCATCAGAATTAATCATTTCTCTCCTAAACCGCAAAGCCAATGACTGGCCTGAGCCTTATCTCTAACTAAAGCTATTTATTATAAATGCCCCAAGAGCAAAGCTATGCCTTATTAATCCCCTTATCTCTGCGGTGCTTGGTAGAAATTCTGGCGCACAGTAGGTCCCCAAGACTTGTTGCTGATTAGTGTGGAATAGAATTGAACTGAACTGTTTAGCCTTCAAAGTTCTTCCAGGTTTGGAGGGAACCAGAGGCGGAAAGCAGTCCGAGCAGGAATGGGTTGGATCCTGGGGGCCTCAGTGCGACAGGAACCCTTCCGCCCAAGTCACGAGATTTCTTACGTGGATGTTGGTGGAGGCACCCTTGTTACTATTAATGAATTTCTGAGTATCCCAAACAGCGTGCTGAGTGCTGAGTGGTGCCAAGAGCTCCTCATGACGTTTCCTACGGATGGCTCTCAGAGCCCCGTGGGTCCTCGGAGAACCCACACCATCTCGAGAGGTGGAAGGCGCCGAACAGGCATCCGGTCTGGCCCGTGCACTTCACGGATGAGGCATCGGGGGCCCAGGGAGGGAGGAAACGGCAGAGCTGGAGTCAGACCCAGTTCTGGTTTCCAGCCGATGTGTTTTCTGCTACCATCTCTACTAAAATCTGCCCCACACCAAATTGCTGTGAGCGTTCCTGGTCGTCCCTCTTCCTCCATTCTGTTCAATTCAACAAATGTTTATTGTATCAAGTATCTCCTGCAGAGAGGCCCGTGCGGGGCGGCTGGGCCTAGACAGACAGGAGGACGAGGTTCCTGACAGTCTGCTGCCAGCACTGTGGGTGGAGGTGGGTGTGAAGGGGTGCACGGGGGGCCTCCCTCGAGCAGAGCGCGTCCGCATGCACACCAGTGGGCTCTCATGTGGCCGCCTGCTCCAGCCACCCACCACCCCAGGATCCCCCTGGTAAGAACGGCTCTGGAAGGTGGGGCTGGTACTTGCCACCGGGCCACCTGCCCTCCCTCTGAACCGGTGGGAAGGGGACGCCCAGTCCAGTTGGTCGGCCCACGTCAAGAAGGTGGGAGCAGGAGAGGACCCAGGCTCGGGAAGGGGAGGGAGCCTCTTCCACTTCCTTCTGGAAGAACACAACTCACGTCCTGTGCTTTTGGGGCTCTAACAGAGCTGGGGTTTCAAGAGACAGAGGCTGGGAGACCAGGGGCCCTGAAGGTGGTGTCTGTTGAGAAGCCGAGGGGAGCCCCGTCCGTCTGTCAGCAGCCTGGGCTCCCCCAGCCCCTCGGCAGGAGCGGCCGCCCCTCCCTCTGCGCTGGCTGCCCAAGCGCCATCTCTGGAGTGCCAGCGCGCTGTTCATTTGTGGGCCTTGCAAATACTTCATTGGCATCTCGTGGTGTTGAAAGTCATGTAATTATGAGCAGAATTTATATGTTGCCAGGGCTGCCGGGGTGCCCTCCCCGCGTCTCCTTCCAGGCCCTGCAAATACTGAAGGCTGGCTTAGAAAAGAATCAAACCTACCCGCCTTTATATCTATGCGCCCTGTAGATAAGGTTTTAATTGAAAATTGGTTCGTCTGTTCCCTCTGCCTAATGAGAAGCTGCCCACATTGGCCCTGTGGCACCCGGACCAGAGGCCAGCGCCCGCAGGCGAGAGCGGGGTGGGTCCCGCGAGGGGCTGCCAGTGACTCTGGCCGCCTCCCTCTCCCACATGCACCTCCGGGCCTTCTTGTTTCTTACCCAAGAGTCAGCGCTGTCCCTGGCAGGCGGGGCTGTCCCTTCCCTCCCTCCTTCCTCCGTCCCGGTGGCGTCCTGCAGTGGGGGCAGGACCCAGCTCACCACCTGCTTCCTCCTCCCTTTGCCCCGGGGAGAGCCAGTCACTGCGAGTCAACACCACTCCCTTGCCTGCCCCGGGGCCTGGAGGCCTCTCACCCCCCCACCCCCCCACCCTGGGACACACAGTCTAGTCCTCCCCAACCTGCTCTGGACCCTCCTCTCCCGGGAAGCCCCTGCAGTAGTGACCATCCTGGGGACTTGCCTCCTCCATTAGGCTGGAGCATCCTCCACCCTCTAATTCCTCCTCACCAAGCAGGATGAGGCAGGACCCGTGGCCTGGAGGCAAGGGCTGGGTCGTGGGCTCAGCCTGCCCTCTCCGGGGCCTCCTGGACGGTGGGAGAGGCAGGGGTCAGCCTGGCTGCCTGGCCAAGCAGGCCTGGGGTGGGGGTGGGGGCTGCCCCCGGCCTCCGCCCTCAGCCACCCTCTCAGCCCCGGTCACATGTCCTGCTGTCACATGTGGATCTAACAATAACTCCCCACCCGAGAGCAGGGGAGAGATTCACTTCCCAGCTCCAGCGGGCGGCTGTGAAATATGATTCCTGAAGTGTTAATAATGCATCACGTTTGGATAGCACTTTACATCTTGCTGAGCGGCTGGCTGGGCTGGGGGGCTGCCTACCGGCTTCGCTGCAGGGCTCCTCGGGACCACGGGGCTGCTCCCTGGTGCCTCAGTTTCTCTTTCTGAAGCAGCGAAGGAGGGCTTCAGACTTGGCCTCCTGCCAGGGCCTGGAGGTGCCTCCCCTTCCAGCCCCACCCCTCCCTTGTGCCCACCTGCACCTCTCCTGCATCATCCTTCTCCCGGGAATCCCCCAGCACTCCTGCTGTCACTCATCAAACCCTCGTCACGTGCCTGGTGTCGGCAGAGGTGACACCGCCTTGGGGGCTCTGCGGCTTGGTAGGGGCGTGTGTCCCAACCCCACCCTCCCCTCCGCTCCTCGGGGCGGGGTGTGGGTGGGCTGCCAGGGCTTCGGGGGATCCCAGCTAGCTCACTTCTGTGGACGTGGAGGGGAGCTGTCTTTGGTGGTCTGCTCGGAGCCAGTAGGCCTTCCAGGTCCTGGACTTCCCAAGAACCGGAACCTTTCAGCCTGCCCACTCCAGCCTCTGTGCCTTTCACACGTGCGTATGAAAGGACCCCCATGTCTTCATTGCTTCCCGGGGCTTCCCACAGACCTAGAATATTCCTCTCTGTCCCTGTCACCGAGCCCTTTTCCACCTATCGCTCCAAAGGCTTGGGAAATCTCTCCATCTCCCAGCCCACATCCACAGTCACCACTTCCAGGAAGCCCACCAAGAGTAATCAGAGGGAAAGAGAAGACGTGTAGTGTTAGGACGGGTTGCCCCATGTTCCGCCGCTACTCCCACCCCTGACCTGCTGGAGAACCAGGTACTGCCCTCTCTGCCGCATCGGCCCCTGAAAAGTATGTGGGAATTCTGTTTTCGTACAATTGTATTCATTTTTAGATCTGGATTTCTGGTTTCCAGAGGCCCTGCCCTACCACCGTCTTCGCAACAGCTCTGGACCTCAGTGTCCTCATCTGCAAACGAGGCCATTGGAAAGGTGGTCACCAGGGCTTTACTCTTTGATGACACTCCTACTTCCAACAATTCCCTGGTGAATTGTTAGGCAAAGAGAAGAAGCCCTTTGATAAGCACGTAATTGCTTTCCAGCTGATTGATGCCTTTGGGCAAGCAGGGCGCTGTGTTTTCGGGGGCAGGAGGCTTGCCTGTGCTCTGTGACGTCTTCCTCCGCGGCTCCTGTCCTGGGCACGGCTCTGGCCGGTGGGTCTGGCCCCCGACTGGAAGCTCCCCGAGGTGGGGGGCTGGGGAGCAGGGACGCTTGCCTGCTCCCCGCCCTCCTGACTCCTCTCACTTCTCACTTCCTGGGAAGACAGTTCCTCCCGAAGTTTTCCCGACGGGTTGCCCTGCCGCTCCTGTTCAGCTGACACTGAGCTGACGAGTTATTAAAAACCCTTCATTATTATTCTGTGCTGTCTCTCTCCCTCCTCCCTCCCTGCCCTGCCCCAGGCTTGCAAGGCCCATGGCTGTCACTGAGAAATGCCTGGAGGCCCCTAGCCAGGCAGAGGCAGCCTTTTCCACCCCCCCAAAGTGCGCCCCCCAGAAGCGGCAGCAGGCCAGAGGCAACGGGTCCCGACCAGGCCCGGGGACTCTCGCACCTGGGCTCCCCATCCTGCTTTGGCAGAACTCGGGGAGCTGCTGTGGGCATGTGGATGCTCAGGGTTCTTTCTATCAAGACATGGTTAGAGCAGAATCTTGGAGACACTTCCGAGGTGTGCATGTTCCAGACGACATCTGGGACCCGACGCTTCCTCCCGGGGAGAAAGAGTGACAGGGCAACTCCATCATCCCACTGTCTGAGCTGGGGGTCCAAACCTGCCTCATCCATCACATGTGCCAGTTATCAGGTTTGGCTGCAGTAAGAACAGAACAGAATACTCCGCTCCTGTCCCAGCCTCATCCCTGGGGTCCTGGGAGGAGGAGGGGGGAGCAGGGCCCCACGGGAGAGGCCCTGCTCCTGAGTCAGGCAGACAGGCAGGGCCTCCAGGCAGCTCAGCACCTCCACGGCACCTCCCCACTGCAGGGCCTCCCCTGGGCACCCCACGAAGGGCCCTAGGCCCTGTGTCTGGGCCAGACATCCAGAGTCAGCCGTGCATGGGAAGATGTTCAGACTCCATTCACATTGTCCGTGGATTTCTGTCTGCTCAAGTTCCCTCTCGAGATCGAACTCACTCTTTCTGGGGGCTCGGCATCAGGGTCCTCTCGTCCTGAGCCTCAGCCTTGTTCAGCCCCTCTTCCAAGGGCAGAAAGCTCTGGGCAGCTGACTTCCAGACAAGAGTAAGCATCCATAAGTAGCCCGAGAATTTGGGCGCCTACATTCCCACCGTGACTTGGTCCCAGGTTGAGCTGACGCCTTCGTTTGCCTGAAGCATTGTCACCACCTCACTAGAGGTATGCGGCAGAAACAAACCGAAGCCATCAAGCTCCTCTTCATGCAGCCTTCTGTGGAGCTTTATGAGCACCTCCATTGGGGACATGCTCTTGGCTTCTCCTCTGCGTCTGGCCGGTCCTGAGGCGGGCACAGAACACAGATCGAAGAGACAAGTGAGCAAGGAGTTGAGAAGGGCTCGTGTGGGAAGCTGAGGAGGGCACAGACCAGGCTGGTTTGGGTGGGATGGGATGGGGAAGGCAACACTTCCTTTACAATCCCTCTGGGAGGACTGCCTGGAGGAGGAGGATGTGAAGGATGCTAGGAGATGGCGGGGTCACAAGCAGTAAGTGAAGCTGCGTCAGGGACAGTGGCCCTCAGGACTGGGGTGGGTGCTGCCAGAGCCGGGGCTTGGGGCTGACCCGGGCTCCGTGCAGGCACTGGGGTCAGCAGGGGGGTCAGGCCTGAGAGGGTTACCATTAAGGGTAGGGGTTCACGTTTGGTTTATGCGCTCATTGATTCAATAAACCTCTGTTGATGACTTTACTTCTGCTGAGCAGGCACTGAGGGAATTTGAGATGCTGGCCTTCTAGAAGCTGGGTTCTAACTGGGGTTCGGGGTTGAATGGCTGCTGGGATTAGGTTCTGGTTGGGACTAGTGTTGGTGTTGAGTTGGGTTGGAGGTCATGTGTGGGGTTGGTGTGGAAACGAACACAGCCTGGTGTGAGGCTTCTCCTTCCTCCCAGGCTCTGCTCCTGGACCCTCCCTCCCGTGGTCACCCAGGCTCATCTCTGCTGCCCGAGGCCCCCCTGGATGGACTGGAATCTGTTTAATGACAGCAAACATCTGCTAGCCCTCCCAGTGTCAGCCCTGGCTCCTCGCCTCCAGCCCCTCCTTCTGCCTTCCCTGCATTCCTGCCGTGGTGGGCCGACTCCCACTCCCTGCTGTCCCCCAGCTCAGTTCTGGAGCCTCCGACCCTTGCCCCTCCTTCTCCGTCTCCCTGTCCCGGTCACTACAGGTGAGCCACCCCCTCCCTGCACCACTGCCCACCTGCCCCGGGCTCTGTCCCGTCTTCTGTGCTCGGCACCTTTCTGTCTTCCATGCAGTTGTCAGGGTTCTGAGCAACATGTCCATATCACTCCCTCCCTGCCTCCTTTGGTCCATTTTCCAGGGTCCTCCAGTCTGCCCTTCCTCCTCTGCTCACTGCATTCAGAGAACCTTCTGCCTCATCCCTCCCTTTCCCTGGAGAAATCTCTTCTCACCGCCCGTCATCAGTCCCGTGGGGCAAATGCTCATAGGACACCTGCCCCTTCCAGCAGCCCTGCTAGGACCCGGTGGTTTTGTTAGGAGAAGTCATTTCCATGGGATATGAGGTGTCAGGGACTGCCGGAGGGGGGGCACAGAGTAGGGACGTGTCTCTCCCTCCCTTGATTCATTCCTGAGGGAAGCAGTGAGCCTCCCGTAGGTCATCCTTCCCCTCCCTCCGTTAGCCCCATGCCGAGATGTCAGGTGGTGGCCCCGTGAAGTGCCAGGATTCCAGGAGAGGCTTGGGAAGGAAGGTCTAGAATTACCTGAGCAAAAGCCTGACTGCTCCCACTGCCACCTTCCATTTTGGGGAATCTGCACACAGACCGGCTGAGGGCTGGGTTTCCAGGGGCCTCTCTGTGCCCCACTGTCCTCCCTGCCCTCCGCCACCTCCTCTGTCTTTCCCTCACTCTTGGTGCCCTCCTGTGCTCCCATGAGAACCTCCTCCCACCCACCCCATCCATCCTTGGGAGGACGGCGAGCTTGATTGGCTCTGATATCCAGGGAAGGCATAAGATGCTTGTTGGAATGCACGGCGCCCCGTCCCCCTCACAGGGAGATAATCGAGGGGGAATATTGGCTCATCCAGGAAACGAGGTGCTAAATTTGTTGTGAGATTGGTGTCACAAGCAATCAAAGGGAACTTCTCCCCATTGAGGGCTGGGCAGCAAAATGAGGAATCATTAGGTTATTGCAGAGACCAGGGACAGCAGAGGTGGAGGGAGGAAAGACCCCTCCCCTTCCCATTCCCTGGGCGGGGGGCAGCACAGGGAGATCAAAGAGGGAAGGAGAGAATCAGATGCAGAGAGCGTGGGAAGGAAGAGGCAGGCTGCTTTCTCCAACAGTCCCTACACCTGCGTGTCTTACCCTCTTTGCCATGGAAGCCATCAAGCTCCTCTTCATGCAGCCTTCTGTGGAGCTTTATGAGCACCTCCATCGGGGACATGCTCTTGGCTTCTCCTCTGCGTCTGGCCGGTCCTGAGGCGGACACAACACAGATCGAAGAGACAAGTGAGCAAGGAGTTGAGAAGGGCTCGTGTGGGAAGCTGAGGAGGGCACAGACCAGGCTGGTTTGGGTGGGATGGGATGGGGAAGGCAACACTTCCTTTACAATCCCTCTGGGAGGACTGCCTGGAGGAGGAGGATGTGAAGGATGCTAGGAGATGGCGGGGTGACTGGCATGTACACAGGTTGCTCCCCGCTTTCTGTTAAATACCCACCTCCTTCAGAGCTGCTCTGGCTTCCCCATGCTTCAGGGTCCCAGGAAGAGTTGTCAGTATGCACAGCCTCGAAGAGAAGGTCTCTCCACGGACCCTTGTCGTGGACTCCAGTTGGCCGTCACTCCTGCATTCCCCGCCAGTGTCCTGTAAACTTCCGGGATGAGTGGCTTGGGTCTCCCCTTCCCCTGTTCTTGGGCATGTGTGTCCCAGGTGACAGGCGAACTGAAGCAGGCAGGACAGGAGAGATCAGGAGCAGACAGAGCCCAGAGTTTGCAGCCCCGGAGGCCCATCTCCACTGTGCTGGCGCAGCCCACTGAAGGCCACCACATTGGGACCCTATTGGGACCCCGCTCCCACGGCCATTAATTACAGAGCCTGCACCTCTGGGCTCCCTTGGCTCCCGCAGCAAATTAACATTCCGTGCCCCTCGCACGCGGAGATGAACCAAGTTAGATGGATCGATTCAGCAGCCGGTTGGAGCCGCTTTACTTTACACAGGATTGATCCAGACGACCCCGACTTGGGGCCTCCAGAAGCGCCTTTGCGGGAAATCTTTTTAATGGAGATTAATTGGAAAAGCCTAGAATGTCCTAGTTGTGGCTACATATCAACACTCGTGTAGAGATGTACAGTAACAGAAGCAAGCTCACAAGACACGTGAACGCAAACCAGGACACACGTACCCCCCAGCACGCGTGCACACGCACACCGAATAGCTGCCTTGTACTTCCCGACTCACCCGGCGGGGCTGACGCTCTGCAGCGCGGCATCTCGGACCCGCCACCGGGTCCACTTTGGTCTTTCTGAATCTAGACCTCTCTTTTGTCTCTGTCCAGTCTCTCTCAACAGCGTAGAAGTTTCTGGAGGGAGGAGAGAGGAATGCCCAGTGTTTAATTTTTAAAGAGATATAACCTTAGTTCTGATTTCTTTCTGTGCCTGAATTCCAGCCACTTCCAACTGCTCACTGGTCTTTTTATGTTTCCCCGTCTTGGCTCAGGCTGTTCCTTTGTCTGAATGCCCTCCCCCAGTTCCCTGGCTGTTGAAACCCTCTTGTCGTCAGGGCTCAACGCACTTCTAGTCAGTAAGTGTATATTTATTGAATATCCGCTGTGTGCCAAGCAAGGCCTCCAACGTCCGACCTGTATGAGTGGAGGAGGCCAGAGCTCACGAAGGCCGACGCGGTGTGGGTCTCGTCCCACAGGAAGACCGGTGTGCAAGTCAGATGTGTGAAAAATGCAGTGTTTTCAGTGCTCTAAGGTACTTCCCTGCCTGTCTCTCCTCCATCATCATGCTGTGCTGCCCACATGGTCGGATACGTCTCCTAGACTGTAAGCTGGGTGGCAGGACCAGCCCAGAGCCCAGGACGGGGCTTGCTACGCGGTAGACGCTAACGACACGTTTACGGAATGAATGGGTAAATATTGAATTGAATTGCATTGACTTTGGGCTTAGTTGCTTTATCCATTAATCGTTAATTCAGATACTCAAACAACAGGCATTTATTGAGCACCTACTGTGTGCAAAGCACTTTTGTACTAGTCGCTTTGGAAGGGATGTGCATGTAAGATTATATCTGTTGTCTCAGAGAGTTTACGACCTAGTCTCGTGGAAAAGGAGCCAGAATAAAATACAGTATTGCTATAGACTAAGCTACGGGTCTAAATCAACACGATTATATGTTCAGCCCCCATCGCTGACTTGTTGAGTTTCATGATTAATTGCCCTGGGACAGAAGTTTTCCTTATATCTTTGACTTCCATCCTAGACCATTTTTTTGACCTGTTCTTTCTCTGTCCCTGTACTTTGTGCAGAATTTCTTCCTTTAAACTTTGGTACTGCAAACCATTTCAGTCCACCTTGACCGAACTGTTACGAATTGATTATTTGATAGGTGTGCGTCTAAGTGAGAGGAGAATGTATGATGTGTGTGAATGGAATCCTAAAGCACCAGAACTGAAAGAGACCTTAAATACTACCCAGAGTCCTCTGGAATACTGCTGACAGGCAATCATCCACCCTTATCTGAACACCTCGAGATGGGGAGCACACGGCCATGTGCTAGCGGAAAGTTCTTCTACGGTCACTAATGTCGGGCGTGGGGGCTCGTAATGAAGGCCCAGGAGGGCTCCTGGGGAGACACCTGTGTCTGCCTAGTCAGCCTTTCTCAGAGACACTGGTGGGGAGCGGGGGCCAGGGTGGAAGCACCCGTCCTCGCCCTGTGTCTTCCGCCTGGCTCCTCGAGTCAGACAGTCCATCTGGAGGTGCTAGAGAAATCTGAGGTCATCTGTGATGAAGAGTTCCTGGCTGTGGAAGGAGATAAAGTCTAACTCCTGGATCTGCTGGGCTCTTTCTTTCTTTTTAATTTTGAGGGGAAGGGGGCATGAGGGGTGCAGGGATACGATAAAGCTCGTTCAACTTAGACACGGACAGGTGTCCTGAGGAGCCCCTCCCTGGCGAGAGAAGAGCGAGTGTCCTTCTGGCTCTCAGTGTCAGGGTAAGGGAGGGAATGTCCCCTTTACTCCTGCCTGTCCCCTTCCCCAATCTTCTGGATTTCTGAGTTGATGCTATTTATTCTGGACACCATTCCTGAAAGTGCCAGGAGCCTCTCCGGAGAGGGTCTGGAGAGCAGCCTGCATTTCTTACTGGGCTTTGAGCCTGCTGGGGGGTCTCAGGGGTCCCATTCTGGCTGCTCTCAAATGGTACTCGGAAGGAGCCATGTTCATGAGAGGGTAAGAGAATGTTTCAGCCAGCAGAGGAGTAGAGCTTCTGCTTGTCCGTGGGGAGGCCCTGTGCCCGCGTGCCGGAGGGCCCCGGGGCAGGGAATGGGGTTGGACCCCAGGACCGGCAGGGTGGTGGGAGGTGAGGGCTGGCGCACCGACCCCCTCTGGCAGGCACCCCGAGGACGCCTGTGGAGGGAGCCGGGTGCTTCAGTCACTCGGGCCATCCTCTCTGTGGGGAGAGACCAGGCCTGGCCCTCAGCTGCCCCTGGAGTCACCTCATTCTCTCCTCCTCCCCCTCCTTGGCTAATCCTTTCAGAAATCCCTTCCCTTTCTCAAGGATTTTACTCCTTTCAGTTGACCTAAATGCTCAAGGCCTTCAGATGAGGCCGGAGGGTGGCCTCAGATCCCGCCCCTCGCCGCTGGCCCCAGGCCTCTGTCCTCTCCCAGATGTCTCATGATTTTCTCCCACCCTCTCACTCCCCGGCTTTATCCATCTTCCCAGCCTCTTTTCTGTAACTGGCCTCTCGCTGCCCCTTTCCCTCCCTTCGTTTAGTGAAGGAGGGTTTCCAGGTAAGGACTGGTCGCCCCTCCTTTGCTCGGCCATCATGCAAGACAAGCAGGGTCTGGGCGGCCTGCAGACGGGGCCTCGGTAGCTGGGACGCTGGCTCAGAAGCCACCGGGGACTTGGACACAGGTCCACCCCAAATACCTGTCTCCTTTTCTGACCCTCAGTTTCTTCAAATAAAGGTGTTGGATGGTGATCACGGCCCTGTCCCGCTCTGACCTTTGGATTCTCTTTCTGATGTAATTTTCTTGTTTCCCTTTCATGTCTTGGTCCCTTCACTCATGCCACTGAGATGCCACAGTGACATCTCAGCTCCTTCCTTCCCGCACCTTGAAACATCCCTTCCTCCCCCTTCCTGCCTCCGACTTCCTCTTCATCTGCCTTGCTCTCTGCTTTCTGTCCTGTCCTCTGTCACTGTCCACGTCTCCGCTCCTTTTCCTCCCACTCCGGGGCTTGGGGACTGCTGGGGGGCAGCAGGTGCAGGACCGGGGGCTGGGGGGCAGGGACAGAGGGTCCGCTTCCTTTGCTGCCTTCCCCTCAGTTCCTGGTGCCTGGCTCCATCTCCTCGGCCTCTGGCTCTGTGGCCGTCCCGGCCTCCGACGTCCTTCTCCTCCCCTCTCTGTCTGTGCGCGTCCTCTTATCCTCTGTCTCCTATCGGAGCTAAGTCCTTGCCAGCCACCTGCCTCCTCTCCCGCACCGCCCTTCCCTTGCCCACTGAAGCCAGATTGAAATTCGGTTTTTCAGCAGAACGTCCACCCTCCCTGCCGCCCCCCTTCCCACTCCCGCTGTCATACCTGCTCCAGCCAACCCCACTTGGGCTCTCCGTGCCCTTGTCCTTCCCATAAAACATTCTCAGGGGCCCCTGCCAGGGCACATTTGCATAGAGTTGTCAGATCAGGTCTGGCCCAGGTGTCACCGGGCTGGCAGGACAGAGGGGCTGGAGGTCCAAATGGGAGCGGGGGAGGGGGCGTGTTTCCAGCTGCACCTGCCAGTCTTTGTTAGTTCAGGAGCTCAAAGTCCTTGTGAGTGGGTCTGGGCAGGCAGGTCGCTTCAGAGACCAGGACTGCCTGCCTGCCCTCCGCCCTCCCTTTTCCCACCGTGAACCTAGGGGAGGGGAGGTAAGGAACACCGATGGGGAATGCCGTGCAGGGGAAGCAAAGAATGTCCTTCCTCCCCTCTGCTGGGTCACCATCTGGGTCTTCTGAGCCACTGTCCTCGTGTCACAAACCCACAGACCTCCCTCGGCACCTGCTGGGAGCAAGTGCCAGGGTGGCGCAGATGCACCCCACCCCCCACGGTCCACGAGGGACGGGCACAGGGCTGAGTCCTTGGAGGGTCTTTGAGGTCTGGCTGAGGCCAAGGAGAGCCGGCGAGGCCGTAGAATCTTAGAACATCAGAGCCAAAGGCCCTTAGGGGCCAAGTATTCGGCTCCCTCGCTTTATAGTTTAAGGAAGCTGAGACCCAGAGAAGTGAAGTGACCTCCCCAAAGTCACACAGCCAGATGGGGGCAGAGGCAGGACCACATAAGCCCCCATCTCCTGACTTCTGGCCCAGAGCGCAGCTGTCCCTCCCCGGCAGGTGGTGCTGGGCCCGTTCCCCTGCCTCTTTCAGATTTCTGTCCCTGCTTTTCTGTGACCAATCCAGTGGCCCAGACCAATAAACTCATGTTCCCTGTCCCTGTGAGTACCAGCCGGGCCCCGGGGCCAGCCTCCACAGCCAGCCTTTGTGGTCTGCTCAAATGCATGGAAACCAGGCCAGATTGTGGCCACTTGTAAAATCCCATCTGGTCCCTGGAAAGATTCCCCTTTGGCCGTCCCTACCATACCCTAGCCTTGGAGATGGGCATCAGGCTGGCTTGGCCAGGCAGGTCGGGGGGAGGGAGGCGAGACCAGTTCTATTGCCTGTGGCCTGGCGTCCAGGTGGGAAGGTGGGGAAGCTTGGTGGGTAGGTTGAGTCAGGACACTGAGGCCCCTGCTGCCCAGGGTGACTTTTTCACTTCCGGCCGTGAAATGGATCCTGGCCGGCAGCAGGGTTGGGTGGTGATAGACGGAATGTTTGCTAACTTGTCTGGGGCTTCAGCTGATCTCCGTATCACCTGGTGTCTACTCACACCTGAGGTTACCTGCTGGGAGCTTCCTGACCCCTGGTTCTTCACCTGTCAGAGCTTCTCGAAAGCCACACCACATTTTGACATTGTCTGATTCTGGGCTGGACTCTGTATGCACCAGGTCAGCAGAGCCCCAGCCCCCGTGCCTGTCAGCCCCAGCGGGGAGCTTCTGGTCCCAGGGTCCCGAGCCCTCGTCTGTCTGCATCTGTGTGTCCCTGCACACTGCCCCACCTTCTGTCTTTCTCCCCCGTGCCCTTGCGCTGCCTGCCCCAGCCAGCACCCCTCCTGCCCTCCCTCCCTTCTGCCTTCTCTCCTCTTCTATCAAAAGTGCAAATCTCCCTTTCTCCTCTCCTTTCCCCTCTGCTGGGCCAGCCTGGAGAATCGCAATCCTCTTTTCTCGGTGAGATGAGAGAAGTCAACGGGAGGGGCCCTCCCTGGCTGTTGTATTTTTCATAGAGCAGGAAGGGAATGGCTGGGCTGGGGGAGAAAGTCTGGGGGGGACGCGGGGGGGTGGCGAAGATGTGAGAGCAGGGAGGGGGGCAGCGTGGTAGGAGGAGGGGTGGAGTGTGGAGAGATTTAGTTCCATCTGAAAGCTGTCGGTGCAAATCAAAGGCTTTCCTTTGAACCAGCAGCAATCTGGAGTGCAGAGCGTGGGGACTGCTCCGCCCAGGGGGCTCATTACTGCGTGTTTGATAAATCCGGGGAGACAGGGCCTGGCCTCCACCAACCTCTCTCCTGCAGCCTGGCTTCCTCGGCTTCCTCATGTGCTTGGCCCCCGTCCCTCTCTGGTTCCTGGCTGGCCTGGCGGGCAGGGCTCTGGGAACATGACCGTCAGGGCACGAGTGCCAGGACACGGGTGCAGAATGCGGTTGTGTGAGAGCAGGTGTGCACACGTGTGTGCACCAGGGGATGTGTGTGCTTACGTGTCACGGCATGTGCGTGCCCACAAGACGTGCGTAGGGCGTGTCTGAGAATCTGTGAGCATCTCCGGCCTCTAGGATAGAGCTGGAGGTCACTTCTAGCTCTGGATCAGAAATGGGACTCGACCTCTGTCCTCACCAGGCCCAGCGGGAATGGGGGATGACCCTGGGGCAGTAGGCCTCTCCTGGCCTAACCCTGGGGAGCAGAGCTGGAAGGCAGTGTCCCCTGGGAGATGTGGGCTGAGGAGGGGAGGAGGAGAGGGTCTCCGAGGGGAGGGGGCAGCATCGAGGGGAGGTGCCAAGGTACCAGGGGACCGGTTTGCACAATGGCTGGTCTGGGCCGGGAGGTCCCGGTGGTGGTGAGAGGGGGGAAGACAGCAGTAGCCCGGCTGGTGCCGTGGCATTCTGGGAGCCAGGTGTCCTGGCCCCTGGCTTTGCTTACTGGCCCCACTACTCACCAGTTGTGTGGCTGGAGGGAGGTGGCTTTTCTCTGAGCCTCAGATCCTTACTGGGGAGAATAATGGCCCTGCCTCATGGGCTGTCGTGTGCAGGAAGGGAGCTAGTCTCGGGGAGGTGCTTGGCCCGGCGACTGGCACTTCATAGGCAGGGGCTGTTTGTTACAGCTCCTGATGGTGGACGTTAGCGGCTATAACGCTTGGGGTCTTGCGAGTCACTGAAACCTCTCTGGGTGCCGTTGACGTCGTTCCAGCCTTGGGAACCACTCTCCCTCCATGTAAGGATATTCCGGTCGAGCTTCTCCTGCGGTTGGTGGCAGGAGAAGGCGGAATGGCCTCGGGGTACTGGCCAGCCCCAGATCGAGGAGACTGCCCTCCCCAGAGGCCAACAGGATTAAGTTGGAAGTCGGAGGTGTCCAGTGGGGACCAGAAGTAGGGGGCGGGAGCCGTGAGTCCGGTGCCTCCAGGGAATGCTTCTTAGCTGCTCCTGGGGCGTGGCACGGTGCCAAGAGCAGGGGTCCTGCTGCCGAGACGCCCCGAGTCCGTCCCCATCTCTGCCACTAAATAATGTCTGTACCTTAAGCACCCGGAGCCTCATTTCCCGTTTGTATAAAATGGACATAATAACCGCCCTGTGCAGTGGATTATGATGCTGGGAGTGATGTCTGTAACGCATCTGCCTGGTGCCTGGCAAGTAGCTGGCATCTTATAATTGGGAGTTATCATTATTAAGGGCCGCTGCTCGGATTGAGGGGACAAGAAAGGTAAATCAAAGCGTCTCTGTTCTCCAGGGGCTCCCAGGAGAGTGGGAGAGACAGAAACGCACACATGAGTAACTTTTAATCCAAAGCAGGCTGGGAGAAGTGCTCTAACCAGAAGCCCAAACAATGTGGGAAGAATGGGGGAGGGAGCTCTGACAAGTCTAGCCCAGGAGCTTTGAGTCTGGGTGGGGGGGGGAGGGGGGGGGGGGGGGCGGGGAAGAGGGGGGGCAGGGGGGTTTCGGGGGGGGGGGGGGGGGGCGGGGGGGGAGGGGTGCGGGGAAGAGGGTGGGAATGGGGGTTTCTGCAGCTCTGACCCCTCCTCAAATTGTGCGAGAAGCACGGAGCGCCCCCCCAGGACCCTCCTCATTTCTCCCCAGGGTCCCTCTGTGTTCCCCTTGCCCTCCCGACCCTGTTCCGCTGTTCACCTGCCCCCAAACCCTGGCTGAGCCTCCCAGGAGTCTCCTGTCCCATGGTGCCCTGGAAGTGGGGGGCACCAGGAGTCTGGGACCCCAGCCTCACTGCATGAGTCTAAAGGGGAGACGTGCACCGGACATGGGGGTCCTGGCCCCATGGCCACGCTGGGTCCCCGCCCCCGCCCTCCGCCTCTCCCCCTCCATCTTCAGGACCTCGGCCTTCCTTCTGCTCTGCCTTGGCCTGTGGCACTCAGGGTCTTTGTGTCAGCGGGTCCTGCCTGCTGTCTTTCCCTCTGGATGCCCGTCTCGGGCCTGCCTCTTCCTCTCCTGGCCTCCTCCTCACCAAGATCCGCCTTGCCTGGTGCTTGTCCTCCAGTCTCCTCCGTGTCCCTGGCTCTCCCCGGCCTCTGCGTGGGTGTCTGGCTCTGTGCCCCGCCCCGACAGCCTCCCCTTAGGCTGTGTGGCCCTGTGCCTGTGGCCGCGTGTCCTTCCCCGCCTGTCTTCGTGATGGTTGCTAAGGCTTCCCCCGCACCTGTAACTGCGTCGGAGGACAGGGAGGCCACGGATCAAAGCCTGTGGGAATTCATTTGGGAGCCCACCCGCAGATTCGCACTGGCCCCAGGCTGGAGCTGCCGGGCAGGGCGGGCGAGGCTGGACAATGGTCGGGGTCTGTCTGCGGTCAGGCTCACCCGAGTCCCCTCCCACCGCTGTGGGCCATGCCCCTGCATTTCTGTTCCGTGCTGGCTTTATTTCCTGCGAGCGGGGCGCGGGCCCAGGCGGGACTGCAGTCTGCCCCCCATCCCCCCCCCCCGGCTGCAGCGCGGGCTGGGCTCTGCTCGGCCACAGCTGGTGGAGGCCTGGGCCCCCAGGGCCTCGGAGGCATATATGTGTCCTTGATAGGCCACCGGGACTGGCTCTGGGTGCCTGCGACACGCGGGGGCATCCCCCGTACCTCCTCCTTTGTCGTGACGCCACAAGGACGCGTCTGCCCTTGCTGTGGTGCCCTGTCCAGTGTCTGTCCCTCACTGCTCACTTTCTAGGCTTCCCCTCAGCAATCCCATCATTGCATCAGAACCTTGGGTCCTGCCTCCTTACCCCTCCCAGCTCTAGTCCACACTCCCTCCTCCAGGGAGCCTCTCAGGACTGACTGCGCCCTGCCCAGCGCTGTTCTTGTGTCTCTGCAGGGAGAACCTAGCCTGTCCCTCCATGACCCTGCCCTGTCTGTGCGTCCGCTGGAACCTGGGAGCCTGACCGGGGCAGGCGTGCTCTGCCCTCTGCCTCCTTTCCTTGACTGGGGGACGGTGGGGGTGGGGTCACACGGCAGGATCTCTCACTGCTTCAGAACACCTGCCGTGGGCCTGGCAGCCGGGCCCCACGCTGGGTGAAGGGCCAGAGCTCTGAGGCACACAGCCTGGACTCGAGTCTCCTGGGCTCGGGGCAGGGACGGGCAGTGCCGCGGGGGCCATACGATCGCAGAGGTAAGAAGTGAGTAAAAGGGGCTCTCAGGGCTCATGGGAAGTCCAGGAAGACTTCCCAGAGGAAGTAACTCTTCGAATCCCGAGGGAGTGGGGGCAACAGTGTCTCCCCACCGCGCCCCCCACCCCCGGAACGGGCTGTGCAAGGCCCTGGAAGGGGGACAGAAGCCTGGGGTGTGCAGAGGGGAGTGGAGCCTGTCTCAGGCACGGTCTTGACTGCAGGGGCTGTGGGGGGGGGGGCGGGAAGACTCGCTTGTGATTTTTGCAGGGTCAGGATCTAGGGGCCTTCCCATCGAGTACGATTCCCGAGACCTCTTCGTTTTCCCTCCTCTCTGGACTCTTCAGTCATTGCTTCCACGTCGTCTCGATGGCCACTGCCTTCTCTGTCATGTCCTTGCTCGGGTTTCCAGGGGCGCCTCTAACCATCTAGCTGCCCGGGACAAATAAGGGCCATAGTTGCCAGTTAGTGAGCTCAGACAAGGGTGTGTAGCAGGCCGGTCACACCCCTCATCCCCTTAGCCTCCAGGGAACCCGGGAGGGGGGCATTATCACAGCCCGCAGTACCAGTGAGGAAGGGAGGCTCCGAGAGGGACTTGGCCAAGGTCACGGTTAGGAAGCGGCAGAGGCATTATGCAAACCTAAGTCTGCTCCTACACCTGTGCCCCTGAAAGGGCCCCGCGGTCCTTGTGCAGACCCGTCACGCACAGGCGAGCGGGCTGGGGAAGCTGCAGTGCGCCTCCGTCCTGCCCGCTCCCCATCTCTGACTCTGACCACAAGGGCTCCCCCCATCCTGCCCGCTCGCTCCCCGTGGACAAAGAGCAGCTTCTCAGTGTTTGCTGGAGACTTCGCCGGCAGAGCAGGGTGTCCGGGTCCCATTTCCACGCTCAGGAAAGCCGTGAATACGAGTCCCATCTCTGGGCCGGGGTAACGGGCCACCCCACTCCCAAGCCCTTGACTTGGGCTCCGGGGCCATGGGAAGGACAAACGCGCATGTGGGGAGCTTGCAGTGTGGAGCTGCCCTGGAGAATGCGCAAGGATATGAATACATTTGAATAATAATGAGGGCAATGCCTGAATTAACAATGCTGGCTGCTCACCTGACCCACCCCTCCCCCAGGATCCCGGCACCTGCCGCTGGAGTCCCTGGAAATGTGGGTGAACCTCACCCTTGGCTTCTCTGGGAGCCACAGACGGCGGCCAGGTCAGCAGAGTTGGGGGTCACTAACTTCCTGGATTTGTACAGTTAACCGAGAGGGAAGAGCCTGCCTCGTGTATCAAATCATACGCTGGCCGTCATTCCCAGCCCTGCCCCCTCTCTTGGTCCCCTTTGTGTGCAGCAGACAACGTGGACGTCAGATGTCCAGGGAGACTCAGAGGGAGGAGATCGCATGGCCCTTGGCTTTAGGGGAGAAGCTCCTCTTCTGTTAGAACGGACAAGGCAAACACCTCCCTTCACCTGCTGCATTCTACCCCATGATAAAAACACGGGCATAAACTCTTAGAGTCTGGGACAGGAAATGCATGGATAGAGCTGTGACGGCAGGACTGGGAGATGGGACAAGCTGTGTCTGTCCGAGGAGCTAAGGGATCAATCCAGGAGGGCTTCCTGGAAGAAGGGAATGTGGGGCCAGTTTGGAAAGAAGGGGAGACATGGAGCGGGAGGAGGAGACAGAAGGGAGGCGACAAGACCTGGGGCCTGTCTCTGGTGGCTTAGAGGGAGGTCTCAGAAGGGGGGGACAAGTTCCCTCTGCTTACACACTGGAGTGATGGAGCATCAGAGACATTGTGAAAAGGGTTGGATTTGGGGATTGTGGTCTCTGCAGAGACGTGGGAGCTGGAGAGGGAAAGAAGAGGGAGGAGTCCCCTGAGCTGTGGGCAAAGCTGATTTCGGTCACAGCGGTGTGACAGATTGGGGACGAAGCTAGGAAGCCCCAGACCTCTCCCTTTGCCACCTCCCCCCTTCCCACAGCCTGCCCCACCCGCGGGACCAGGGCTGGCTCGCTGGGGGTGGGGGCCGGGGGTTGGGGCAGCCACAGTCCAATTCCCTGCTCCATTTAGGCTCCACAATTAAAGGCAATTACTCTGCAGCTCTCTAATCAAACGCTCCCGGCCGGGCTGCCAGCCGGGCTGGCATGTGTGGTTCAGCAGCCGGAGGGAGGGACGAGCAAAGTCACACGCACGCCTGGCTCCCACCGCGTGG
The DNA here is from genome assembly GCF_004348235.1 of Phoca vitulina. Lineage (NCBI taxonomy): Eukaryota > Metazoa > Chordata > Mammalia > Carnivora > Phocidae > Phoca > Phoca vitulina. The sequence continues at coordinate 22,115 of NW_022590028.1, forward strand.
GCGGCGGGGCGCGGGCCAGTGTGTCCGTGTGTGCGCACGCGTGCCCCGGAGCTCGGGGGCGAGGGGCAGACGTGCGGGACGCGGCGGGTGTGCCAAGAAGTGGGCTCCGGGGTTTGCTGGTGGCACTCGGAGCCCCGGGAAGCCGGTGTTCACCCATGTGAGGTGCTTGCCCGGGGAATCTGCCCTGTGTGCCCACTGGGCACGTCGTGGGGGGCTGTCCCTGCGTGGCGGCCCATGTGTGCTACCTCATGGCGGCTCGCGTGACACGTGCGGGCAGGGGTGCGGTGCATATTCATGCCCCGGGATTGCAGGGGTGGTGCACGACCAGCAGCTTTGGTCATGGATGCAGCAGCTGGGAACAGGGGTGGGGGTGAGGCGGCGGGTGGCGGAACAGGACTGGGGCCTGGAGGGCCGAGGCTCAGGCTCTGAATCCGCACTCTGCCCCTCACTCACACTCACCCCCCGGGCCTCGGTGTCCTGTCTGTGGCACGAGAGCGTGGCACGAGCCCCATCTCAAGCCTTTATATAACACTGCGCCGCTCTCTCTGATTGCTGAGCGCCTCCACTCCTGAAACCCGTTCCCCTGGGCCAGGGGGGAGGAAGGAATCCAGGGCGGGCACGTGGCATCTTGGCGGGAAGGGGCTGGGCTGAAGTGGGGCAGGGACAGGAGGGCGGGGTGGGCGCCTGGGAGGGTGGCCCCTTGGTGGAGCCCCTTCCCTCCTGCACGTCCTTACCCAGTGCCGGCTTGGCTTTGCCAGGGACCCAGACCCGTTTCAGCCAGGAGCCGGCCGACCAGACTGTGGTGGCGGGACAGCGGGCCGTGCTCCCCTGCGTGCTGCTCAACTACTCGGGCATCGTGCAATGGACCAAGGATGGCCTGGCGCTGGGCATGGGCCAGGGCCTCAAAGGTGAGTGGGCTGCCCACCGGCCTGGCATCCACTGTCCTGCTCCCGGCCCGGCGCCCTCACCTAGCTCCTCACCGCGCTCCTCACTGCGCTCCCTCTCCGTGCTCCAGCCTCCCCTCTCCCATTTGAGTGCGGGCAGCCTCGCCCCCTCCTCCTGAGCTCCAGACTCCCTCCTGCCCCAGCCCAGGCCACGTCTGCTCCGAGGCCGGAAGCCCCTTGTAACCTCAGCCCGGGCGCTCACGCACGTGTTCATCCAAGAAGCCTGTCTCAGGCGCTGTGCACACAGCCCGCGCTGAGGCTACCTAGCGATCCAGTCAACCAGGACGGACGAACGACCTCCTGTATTCCAGAACAAGTAAAGGGACTTTTGGGAAGGCCTCCTGGCCGTGCTGAGGGGGAAGCCCCCGGGTTCTGGAGCTGTGAGCGGGGCTACTTAGGAAAGCCGCTGCACCTCTCTGGTCTTCGTGCACCACTGTGTAAGAGAGCTGTAGTCATCACGGGCCTGTGCACGGCGTTCGTGAGTGTTGAGCCAAATGAGAGATGGTGTTTTGTGAAAAGCCACGGCGGGCCTGAAAGCAGTGTAATGCCGAAAGCCCAGGAGGGGCTGTGTATTTTTATTCTTTCTGTTGTCCAGGGCTTAAAATTATTTGCTGTGGGTTCTGCATATTAGCACAGGTAGGGGAAATTTGTCCGTGTAGAGGAAAGAGATGGGCTAGTGGATCTATTGATGATAGAAAGAAAGAGAAACTGGGAGAGAGAGATCAATAGATATGGAGTGAGAAGGATCGATAACCCCTGGGCAGAGGGAGATAATGGGAGGGAGCCGGTGGGGAGCCCGGGAGAGGGGGACAGGGGAGGGGGTGCGAGCCTGCAGGGGAGGGCAGGGGAGGCTGAGCCAGAGGGGGCCAGAGGCTCAGAGGCCCACCTGCCACAGCCGTGGCTTCTCCAGGGACCGCGTGGGTCAGGGGCTCCTTCAGGGGCAGGACCTGCCTCATCCGTCCCCCGCGTCGCGAGTACGGCGAGGCCGTGGCCTGCCTTGGCTCCCCCCCCCCCGGCCCCAGGGAACCCCGTCTGTGCTGCGATGCCCTATATTTCCAGCGCCCACATGCCCTCCCCCTCTCTTTTCTCTTGGCTTTTTTCCTCTTCCTTTCCTATTATTATGAGAGACGTTTGTCTGCAAACAGCTCCAGAGATTTCTGCTCCTCTCCCCCTTCTGTCTCCCTGTCGCTCCTGCTGCAGGGCCCCCAGACTCACTGTAGGACGTTGTGACATCGGGGTGTCACACCTGGGACTGCGGACGGGGTCCCAGGCCAGGGAGGAGGGAGGAGAGGTGGCCTGGGCGGGACGCAGCCCCCGCCATGGGGCGAGGGGATGAGACCTGGGGAGAGAGAGAAGCCTGGCGGGCAGGGCGGTCTGGGCTGGGTCCCAGGCCCGTTCCCAGGCTGGGGCGGGGCTCACCTCCCTCGCCCTTTGTGTCCCTGCAGCCTGGCCGCGGTACCGGGTCGTGGGCTCTGCGGATGCCGGGCAGTACAACCTGGAGATCACGGACGCCGAGCTGTCTGACGACGCCTCCTACGAGTGCCAGGCCACGGAGGCCGCCCTGCGCTCGCGGCGGGCCAAGCTCACCGTGCTCAGTAATGCCCCAGCCCCTCCTCTCGCTCTTTCCCTCCTGTCCCCTTGACTCCTCACTTCTTCCTGGCCTCAGGCCTGTCCCCACTGTCCCCCAGATCCTTCTCTAAACTTCTTCCAAAGCCAAGTCCAGTAGAAGAGGGTGAAGCGGGCACGTGGGCCCCCCTGGCGGGACCACGGGTGCACGAGGCCTGGCATCTTCTGTGCCCAGCTGGATTGGGCTCTGCCTGCGGGACACGAGGCTCCCCCAGGGCAGAGCAGTTGGGGTGCTGGAGATGCATCCACTCCTGGCCCAGGCTTGTCAGTGAGGGAACTTCTCCCGTCCTCCCCCTCTGCTGCCCCAGTCCCAGCAGCTGCCCCGGGGGCTCCTTTTCCTCCTCACTCAACCCCTACTGCCCTTCACCACTCCTTCCCTCCCTGGGCACTGAGGTTGCCCTGGAGGCCCTTCTGGGAGCCAAGGAGCAAGACCGGAAGGAACAAGACCCGAGGGCTGAGAACTGGGGTGGTGGGCTGTGTCCTGCTGGCGCCAAGCAGATGTCCCTCTGTGAGAACACCGGGGCCATTTGCGGAATGAGGGGACTGGACCCTGCAGGAGCTCCCTCCATCCTGGTGCCCTCCCTGGCCTCGGCCTCTGCTCTGCTTCCTTCTGCCCATGACCCTCCCTCTTCCTTTTGTCCTCCATGCTGTCCCGTTCCTTTCTCCTGCCTTCATTTGATCTGTCCTGCTCCCTCTTTTCCATCCCTTTGCCTGAAATCTGTGACCTGGGAACGCCCCTGGAAGGGATGGGGGGAGAGGAGCAGAGACCGTGAGCTTGGACACAGGAAGATTTTATCTGGGGGGAGGGTGGGAGTGAGAAGGTGACAGGAAGTCATCCTTGTGTCAGGGAAGGGCTGGACTGGGAGCTGGGAGTCAGGAGCCCAGGGCCATTTTGGCGCTGTGACCCTGAAGAGGTCATGACCCCTGGGTATCAGTTTGCTCATCGGTAAGGTGGTATCAGCCTTTTCTCAGCTGCTTTGCTGCTCCTGCCCAGGGAGCTGTGAACCGCGAGAGCTTGGGCACTGAAGTGTCAGGGGGTCAAGGCCCAGGCTAGGGCTCTAGCCTGGCGGGGGGCTCGCTCTTCCTGTCTGCTGAGCAAGGCACAGGGCTGAGGTTAGGGAGGGAGTCAGGTGGCCGCCAGGGATGGGCGTGGGGCGCCATGACTGCACTTCCCGTCCCTCCTGGGGTGTGTGTGAGCCCGCGCCAGCCCGGGCCATCTAAGGGAGTCACGAGATTCTGGGGAGTCCGTCCGTCTTTTCCCTCCCTAACGGCCTCGGTTGTGGGTTCTGGAGGTACTGCTTCTGACCTGGAGAACTCCCATCCTAACAAGGAGCCCCTGGTACTCCCTTCCCTCTCCTGCCCCAGACCTCCAGAGACAGAGAAATAAAGATGAAAAAAAGGCCAGCTAAACCCCTAGGTATTGCAGGAATGGGGCTTATAATGGCATCCAGTGGCTTGGTTCATTTAAGGAAGGCTTCCTGGAAGAGGAGAATATCAATGGGGACCCTAGGTGGAGGAGTACCTTGTTTAAAAGCTTGCAAGCCACTGAGGGGGATTTGGGGGGCATGAGGGGCAGGGACAGGCCCCAAGAGGAAAAGAGGTGAGAGGTTCGTGCTTGCTCATCGCTCTCCCAGACGCCCTGCCACCTGCAGCCGCATGCAGGCCAAGAAGACAGGCTGTGTCTCGAATGCTCCCTGCTCACCTGGTTACGTACACCTTCGCTCACGGCGCCGGAGCCCGGAGACTGGGCAGGGCAGAGTCGAGAGTGGGCTGCGTCCAGTGCCTGGTAGACCCCTCATCTGCAGCCACAGCCCTTGGTGGTCTCCCCGCCCCCACCCCAGGCCAGGCTTTCCTTCTCCCTGCGGCGGGACTGAGCGGCGGCCTTCCGCTCCCCTGCAGACACAGATGCAGACGCGGCGTCCGCTTGCAGGCCTACAGCCCCCCCGAGTGCCGCGGGGAGGGGCGCGGCTCCAGGGCCGGGGGGGCCTGGTCCCCCCCGGCCCTGCCGCTTAACTCACTCTCCTGCCTCCGAGCACATTTCTTAACCTCTCTGAGCCTCAGGGACCTTGTCTGCCAATTGGGGTCCATGGTATTTACCACGAAAGGATTAATGAAGTACATTTTGTGGTGAGCTTCCAATGCAATCAGGTACGCGTGGTACTTGGGCCCTTTGGTCAGCATTCCACGAACGGCAGAAACACCGGATCACATCACAGCTTACCGGCTGCACGTCTGGGATCTCATTTCAACTTCACAGCATCACCTCTGGGGAAGAGCTGTCAATGTTATTTTTAAAATTTTACAAACAAGGAAACTGAGGCCACAGACACATGTGCATATTGAAATACAGATTTGTCACAGATCATAATAATTTGTTCATAAACAAGCATCCACACGAACACGCACCCTCTGATAGTGGAGCAGACACTTCAATGGCCTTATTCTCCTTTGCCCCAGAAACAGAGAGAAAGATGGGTTAGCGACAGAGGCGACAGATGGACGGTCTTGCCTGAACGAGGGGAAAGGGCCAGCGTTCTAGGGAAGGGAGAGCCGATGGGAGGAGAAGCCTTCCCTCTGACCCAGGACACGGTGTCCCCCGCAGATGGGCAGGACCTCTGCCCATCCAGGACGTCCTTCCTGGGTGAGACAGCAGGTGTGACCTCAGAGGGGCCCACACAGACCAGGAGACCCAGAGCACCGTCTGACAGGCGGACCAGGTAGAGCAGCAAGCAAAGAGGAGCCGGGGACTCAGTGGCTAATCTGCCGGCCAGGAACTGGGGGCGCTGCTGGCTCTCGTCTGAGCAGCTGAGCAAACACAGCCCAGGCGTCACACGGGCCTGCACACTGTAGTCCATACGCAGCACCCCCGCTGACCTTCACCAGGGCCCCCTGGTTAGGTCCTGCTACGTCCCTGTGGAAGAAACAGACTCTGACCTGAGGGCCTCACCCAAGATCACACAACAGGTAAACAGACGTGCCAGGGTTTAAAATCAGGGCAGCCTGCTTGGCAACTACCCCTCTGCATGCACGAGTTGAGCGGAACACAGACGGGCTGCAGGTGGTTCCCTTCCAGTGGAAACGGCAGCTCAGGACCGGCATTTCCCACGCTCCGGGGCAGCCCGGCGCACTGCGAGGCTCTGTGGGCCTCCCACGTCTGCTCTCGGGGTTGTCTCACAGAGCCCCCTCTGGGTCTTCCCAGAGGCAAACAAAGCCCTTTCCCATTGCTGGCCTGATGACAACGGGGTGCACCAGAACGATGATAATCGAAATCCTGCCTCTGTCTCTTCAATCCCCCGTTCATTCATTCAGTCAGTATCCCCGAGGACCTGCTGTCAACCCAGCTCGGCTAGACCTCGGGCTTTCAGAGAAAGAAGCAGCCCTACCTTCAAGGAACGTGTAATCTGATCGCCTGAGCCTTTAGGAGCCCGTGAGGATAGGACAGGAAGAGGCCTCCTATTGCTTGGCATCAGAAATCTGACCCATTTAGTCCCTCAAGCGGGTAGCAGGAGCCTACGGTGACCACCTCTGGGCCCTGGAGACAGTAGAAATCCAGGGAGCCGGGGACAGCGGCCTTGGCTGGGAAGGGGGCCCGGGCAGTCATCCCAAGTGACCCCAACACAAGGTCAGTTAGGAGCTCAGAGCACCTGCCTGGGAGCCCCTGTGGGGCCGGCTGTGGCGGGAGGGCCCGTGCAGCAGGCCCGGAAAGGGACAGCGGAGGTGAGGACGCGAGAAAGTGCAGGGCTGAGGGGCTTGCGGCACTTCGTAGCCCTCAGAGGTGTCTGAGCGGGGCCGTGGCACAGTCTTGGCTGCGCTGGAGAAAATAACCAACCTGCCCGCGGTGATGGATGTGTCGGCCGGGGGCACTGGGGGCAGGGAGTCCATTTGGGAAGTGGCTGTAGTGGACCGGCTCCCGGGGCTGGCCCAGGGCACAGGGGCGTACAGGACGGAATAGAGGAGGACGCTCCTCCCGAGCCAGGCCCCCGGGGTGTGAGCGGCACTCCAGTCCTGGAGACCCCAGCTCTTCCCCGTTTGTGGCCACGCTCCCTCACCCGCCAGCTGGGCTGGGAAAGAACTAGGTGGGGGCGGGCGGGCTGTGCTGGTGGCCTGGGGTGAAGCCCCCCCAGGACCAACAGCTACAGTGATTGCAAGTTAAGGTGGCCACAGCCCTCCACGGAGCAGCCGTGCCGCAGGAGGGATGCCGCCAGGGGCAGGGGCTGTGGGCGCCAGGGCGGAGCTGGCCACACCCTGACTGAGGCTCTGCTCGCCCCGCAGTCCCCCCAGAGGACACCAGGATCGACGGCGGCCCTGTGATTCTGCTGCAAGCAGGCACCCCCCACAACCTCACGTGCCGAGCTTTCAACGCCAAGCCGGCCGCCACCATCATCTGGTTCCGGGATGGGACGCAGCAGGAGGGCGCTGTGGCCAGCACGGTGAGACCTGCGGCTCCCCCAGACCCCTCGGCCCCATCCCAGGTCGCCTCTCATTCCCACATGGGCCTGACCCAGACTCGGGGGACACAGATGTGACAGGAGAGCTTGTAGGTTGTCTGGTCCAAGCCTCTCATCCATCGTGTAGCTGGGAAGGCAGGGATCCGAAGAGGAGGGAGCTCCCAGGTTCACGGCGCATTCGGTGGCTAGCAGGGACTAAGGGTAATGCTCATAGCAGCTGCAGTAAGCACCTACTGTGTACCAGGCACTGTGCATGCTAGGCTCCTAACGGACAGTCCCTCTTAATTGTCAAGGGAGTTGGATAAGGCAGGTGTTCCTTCCAACTCGACAAAGAGGGACACTGAGGGTCAGAGAGGTTGATGCCTCGCCCAAGGTCACACAGCTTGCGTGCGGCACAGCTGGGGTTTGCTCGGCTGTGCTGCGTCGAGCACCTCCGGCTTCGTCCTTCAGCCTCTGGTTGGCGCAGCGAAGCAGCTGAGGAGGCAGGGCTCCCGTGTAGGTCGTACAGACGAGGAAGCTGCGACAGAGAAGCCATCGGGCGATGTTCTGGGCGGAGCTGGAGTGAGCATCCCCATGGCCGGGTGGGCCAACGTACAGGTGGGCCCAGCCCTTCGCTAGGTGCCGGGGGGACCTGCGCCCGTGTGCCTCGGAGAGCAGTGCCAGGCAGAACCCGATTAGCTGGGCCCTTGGCAGGCTGCGTGACCTCGCACAGGTCCCTGCTCTCTGGCCTTAGTTTCCCCATTCGACCCAGGACAGTTTGGCCTCAGGGTGCTTAACCTTTTACCACCAAGACATCTGTAATTTTTCTCCTGTAGGACTACATATTTTGAAATGTTTTGGCAACCAAACGAGCTGATTTGTTAATGGCCATTTGTCGTCCACGTTCCTGCTCCCGTTTTCTAACGACGGCAGGTCCTGGCCGAGCAGCGGGGGGAGCCGGCGGCCCTGCACGGCGCTGGCCCTGCTCCCGTCCAGCACAGGTGTCCTGCTGTCAGGGCGCAGGGCCTCCCTCAGACGAGCAGCGGGGCTTCCCTGGCACAGCTGGAATATGGCAGACAGCTCACGGGGTCCTGCGACCACATTCAGGGGCCTCAGGTTGGCCACCGTGAGACAGGCTGTGAGCCCTTCCTGCCCCCAGGGGCTCACGGTCTGGCAGGAGAGCCCCTGCGCCCACGCGCTCACGCACAGGGCCCACGGGGCGAGGCTGCGTGTGCCCAGAGCAGAGCAGGACAGACGGGCCGGGAGGGCCACAACGGCAGTGCAGAACAGGGACTGGTGCTGCACTCACAAAATCCCAGGAATGGGGCTCAGAGCCACGGGGAACGGTAGCACGCACAGAGTGGGCTCCCGGGGAAACTGTGCACACGGGTCCGTCCGTTGTGTGTCATGTTCATTAGAGGAAACCGTGGGGTCTGGGAGGAGGGTGGATGGGAACTCGCTGCATTTTCTGTTCAGTTTTTCTGTACACTTAAAACTCTAAAAAATAAAGTGTATTAATTAAAAACCAAACCAAAGCCGACCTGGGGGAGGACGCTGGGGCTGGGGGTGGGGTGGGGAGGGCCGCACTTCCGGTTAAAGTTCATATGCCCCTCCGACACAAGCCTGTCTCTGGGCCCGGTCATCCTGGTTGCAGTGCAGGGGGCTTCTAGCTTGACCCCGTCCCCCACTTGTCCCACCCCAGGAACTGCTGAAGGATGGGAAGAGGGAGACCACCATCAGCCAGTTGCTCATTAACCCCACAGACCTGGACATTGGGCGTGTCTTCACCTGCCGCAGCGTGAACGAGGCCACCCCGACTGGCAAGGAGACTTCCATCGAGCTCGACGTGCACCGTGAGCAGGGGTCCTGCAGCGGAGCTGGAGGGAGGGGTGGGCTGAGGAAGGGAGTGTGGGGCGCCCTCGGAGAAGCCCCGAATGCAGATCCCCCGGGGCCCCAGGGCAGATGCTCTTGGATCCCCTGGTTGGAGTGCCCAGGGGCCGCGGGCCCCGGGGGCTGGGGGGGGCACCTCCTGCGTCTAATCCAGCCTGTGACTTCGGCTGCGACTTAATCTCTCTGACCCTCAGTTCCCAATTCTATATAGTGGAAGAAAATAAAATACAGGCCCACGATCTCTTCTCTGAAATTCCAAACTGAAACTGATTTACTGGCAAAACGTGAATAAGGTTCCCCACGGTCTCTTACTTGACCCATGTGTCACTGTGAGCTGTTGCCCAGACCCTGCTGGGGGTCTTTCATAGTAAATGGTCTGTGCACACCAGCACCTTTCTAAAATTTAAAAACTCCAAATTCTGAAATACATCTAATCCCATGGGGCTCAGAGGAGGGACTTGGGACCTGTTCCTGTCTGTCGGGGCTGTGGGAGCACCTAAACGAGAGAGAGAGAGAGAGAGAGAGAGAGAGAGAGAGAGAAAGAGAGAGAGAGAGAGCGCGTCCGAGCGGCCAGGATGGAGCCTGCTACTCAGGGGATGCTCCTTACAGCCCCTCCACCCAGAAAAGGGAGGGAGCTGGGCAGGGGCTGGAGATGCCCCGCCCCCATCCCTTTCCGTGAGCCACGCGAGGCCACGCTGACGCCTCATGGCCACAGTGCACCATGACATCCGCTGATCATCTCTGCTGCAGCAGCCTGGGTCCCGGCCCCCTAGCCGGCCCCCTGGAGGCTCCGTGGGGTAACGGGAGGAAGATGGCTTCTCTTTTGGAGCTGCTTCACTACAGACTCCAATTCCCAGATCTGTGCACAGGGAGAGGGCTGGGTGTGTGTGTTAGGAGGAGAAAGAAACCCGGGGGACAGAAAAGACCCTTCCTGTCCCCTGCTTTGCAGACCCTCCCACGGTGACCCTGTCCACTGAGCCACAGACAGTGCAAGAGGGCGAGCGCGTCGTCTTCACCTGCCAGGCCGCAGCCAACCCCGAGATCCTGGGCTACAGGTGCAAGGGGGGGGCTGGGAGCACCCTGCGCCTGGAGTGGGGGGTGCCGGGGTGCAGGGGGGGC
>NW_022590029.1:0-32055 GCF_004348235.1 Phoca vitulina
AAAGAGCAAGTTAACTTTGGGGTTCAGTTCAATTCAGCAGGTTGAGACTCTCCTAAGAGCTGGACATCCTTGCCAAGTGTAAGGATGGATTACAAACAGCGTCTGTCCTCAGGGCTTGTTAGTCATGGGGCACACAAGTACGCTGGGAGCTCAGAGCGGGGCCTCGGCCCAGGAGGAAGAGGAGGGAGCCAAGTGGCAGGGGAGGGGAGCATGCAAGGTGGAGGGCTGGGGCCGGAGTTTCTGGAGGACGATGCGGAAGCAGCAGTGAGGTTGGGCAGGACCTGAGCTAATTTGAGCTTCCTCTGAAGTCACTGGGGAGCTATTGATGGTTTCACACGGGGTGGCGGCGATAGTAGACTTGTGTCTTAGGAAGATCGTTCAGGCCACTGTGCGGAGAGTGGATTTAAGGGGCACAAGCTGGGGGCAGGGGAACCGGTCAGGGGTGGTTGCCATAGTCCAGGGGAGCAAAGATGGGGCTTCAGCAGGGGGAGTAGGTGCTGGGCGCAGGCATGACCGAGCTGTTTAGGAGGGGTGTCCAGCACCAACTGGCACGAGGTAAGGGAGGAGGGGACTGTGGTGAGTGCCCGATTGGAATGTGAGTGGAGAAGTAGCCGAGTCAGTGAGCAGAGGGACCAGGACACCAGGCTGAAGGTGCTCGGGTCCCAGCGGCCACCGGGCTGGAGCCAGAGTCCCAGCCCTCACGACTGAGCCTGTCTCACATGCTGGTGAATGCTCCCTGGAGTCCCTGGATGGGGGCCCTTGGCCGTTGTCTGGAGGTGGGGATCGGGGGCAGGACTGGGTGGGGGGGCTATGCACAGGGGTGACGTGTGGTTGGAGAGAGCATCTGGAGTGTCTGTCTGGGGATTCCTGGGTCCCAGGGACTCCAGCTCCCCGGGCAGCGCTCAACCCCACCCGCGGCCTCCAGGCGGGAGTACAGGCTGAATCCCAGCACCCTCTGTCCTGACCACCCTGCCCTTCCGCAGAGAAAGGCTCGGAGGCCACCAGACAACGGGACAGTATTACTGATTACAGCAGTAGTCACTTAACTGTGAGAGACCACTCAGCACTCAGTGCAGAGCGTCCAGGGTTCGAGGGACCATCATGGTGGCAGGTGGGGTAGAGATGGCACCCGCGGAACCCAGAGAGCCCTGAGCTGTGCTCCTGGCATTGCTGTCGACCGGCTCTGTGACTTTGGAGGATCCACATCGCCTCTCTGGGCCTCAGGTTCCCCATCTGTGAAACGAGAGGGTCAGGTGACATCGTCTTGTGGTCTCCTCTGGCCGTAACACTGCAGGACGTGGGAATGCAGTAGGACAGCGGCTGTCCAGTTGGTCCATCCCTGCTCTCGCTATCTTCCCTCGTCCAAAATTTTACCTTCTCTTGATTCCTGAGAACGTGAGAGCAGGAAACCCTCCTTCGTGTCTGCCTTCCCTTCCTCTTGCTTCAGCGTCAACCTGATGGCGGGGGACAGACATCTGCTCCGCATTGCTGGGAGCGGAGGCCCCTCCTCTGCCTTTGGTGCCGTGGCTCTTCGATGGTGGACGTGGGGGGCCTGGCCGGGTGGGGCAAGGGGCCCACAGGCAGCCCAGTGCGGCTGTCAGGTCTGCTCACACTCACACTCTGTGCGTTTTCGGTCTTCCCGCCTCCGAGCCTGTGCTCATGCTGTTCCCTCTGCCTGGAAGGGCGGCCTTCTTGAAGCAGGGGAGACACCACAGCCCCGGCTCTGGCTCCTGTCCCCAGCTCCCGTCACCCGCAGTCCGACGATAAGCCGTCATATGAAGGGTCACACAACAAATAACCTGCAGGGGCAGAGTTGTCATCCGCGGAGTAATAGCTGTGGCTCGTATTTTAAAGTACTGACTGTGTGTGCATCTCATCTCTTGCTCACAACTGAACGCTGCCAACAGCCACCCCGGGCCACAAGGGCACCAGCGCTGGAGCAAGGCCCTCCCCTTTGGGGGCCACACCCTAATCAGGCTCCCGTCTTGCTTACTCTTCCCCCACGATGGGTGCAAGAGCAGTCTTCCTAAAGTCCACCCGTCAGTGGCCCCCATGGTCCAGAGGATGAGGTCCATACTCCTCAGAATGACCTTGGGTGGCCGCCCCCACCGCGCCCCCCTCCAGGATTCTGACTTTTCCCGCCGTCTGGTGACACGGCCGAAGACCATCCCCTCGGCTCCCACACTCTCCCGGCCGCCAGGTCCTGCTGATCCTGCGTCCTCCATGCAGTTCATACCTGCTCCGTTTCCCTTTATCCACCGTCTCCGTCCTACATCCTTATAATTTCTCTCGAGGAGCCGAGGCACAGCGCCCCGCGGTGCCGGCCCCCAGCTGATGGAGGGGCGGTCTACCTCATGCTGCATTACTCCTCTCCAACTGTGACAGAATCCCAGCCCGTCCCATGACCCACAAGCAGGACCAACCTGCTTGTGTTCTCTCTCTCATCAGAACCACGTGCAGATGCCCCGTCCACCAAAGACCCTGCCTCTGAGCCCTTGCCACGTTTATGCTCTTCCTGTGGGAAGTCCTCCACCCCCACGGCGAGGCTCCCGTCTTCTGCCTGGGGACCGCCTCCCACTTTGCAGATCTTAGTCTCAGTGCTGGCCTCTCTGTGAGGCCTCCCTGGTTGCCAGCCCACCCCCACCCCCCACCAGGCCACATGGACTCTTTCTCTCTCTCTGTGCACCCGTGAGGTCCCGTCCGTATTTTACCATTGTGCCTGTAACCCCCTGCGGCATTCACACGTGACAGTCTGTTCTCCCGGGTAAGTTCCCTGGGGAGCAGGAGGCCGGTGGGGTCCCACTGCGGGCCTCCAGCCCCCAGCACGGTGGCTGACGCTGGTAGGGTAAAGGTGTGTGAAGTGTAGAGGGGGTGAGTGAACGACCTGCCACAGCCTGACCCCAGTCCACCTGTCCTGTCACGTCCCATAAGCCATAAAAATGCGGCACCTTATAATTGCCAAGCACATGTCGTTAGCGAGTACACTGAAGGGGATTATCACTTTTAATCCTGACCATCCTGCCCTTCTGCAAATACCCAGAGCTCCAGTCACGTCAGACTATTCCCCACACACACCACACACTTCCCTGCCTTTGTCCCCGACGTTCTTTGTGCCCAGAATCGCTTCCCCTCCATATCTGCTGGTGCGAGGCTTCGTCTTGCCCCTTACACAGTCTCTGCCCAGAGTCCCTCTCTCCTCTTCCCACCATCAGAATTAATCATTTCTCTCCTAAACCGCAAAGCCAATGACTGGCCTGAGCCTTATCTCTAACTAAAGCTATTTATTATAAATGCCCCAAGAGCAAAGCTATGCCTTATTAATCCCCTTATCTCTGCGGTGCTTGGTAGAAATTCTGGCGCACAGTAGGTCCCCAAGACTTGTTGCTGATTAGTGTGGAATAGAATTGAACTGAACTGTTTAGCCTTCAAAGTTCTTCCAGGTTTGGAGGGAACCAGAGGCGGAAAGCAGTCCGAGCAGGAATGGGTTGGATCCTGGGGGCCTCAGTGCGACAGGAACCCTTCCGCCCAAGTCACGAGATTTCTTACGTGGATGTTGGTGGAGGCACCCTTGTTACTATTAATGAATTTCTGAGTATCCCAAACAGCGTGCTGAGTGCTGAGTGGTGCCAAGAGCTCCTCATGACGTTTCCTACGGATGGCTCTCAGAGCCCCGTGGGTCCTCGGAGAACCCACACCATCTCGAGAGGTGGAAGGCGCCGAACAGGCATCCGGTCTGGCCCGTGCACTTCACGGATGAGGCATCGGGGGCCCAGGGAGGGAGGAAACGGCAGAGCTGGAGTCAGACCCAGTTCTGGTTTCCAGCCGATGTGTTTTCTGCTACCATCTCTACTAAAATCTGCCCCACACCAAATTGCTGTGAGCGTTCCTGGTCGTCCCTCTTCCTCCATTCTGTTCAATTCAACAAATGTTTATTGTATCAAGTATCTCCTGCAGAGAGGCCCGTGCGGGGCGGCTGGGCCTAGACAGACAGGAGGACGAGGTTCCTGACAGTCTGCTGCCAGCACTGTGGGTGGAGGTGGGTGTGAAGGGGTGCACGGGGGGCCTCCCTCGAGCAGAGCGCGTCCGCATGCACACCAGTGGGCTCTCATGTGGCCGCCTGCTCCAGCCACCCACCACCCCAGGATCCCCCTGGTAAGAACGGCTCTGGAAGGTGGGGCTGGTACTTGCCACCGGGCCACCTGCCCTCCCTCTGAACCGGTGGGAAGGGGACGCCCAGTCCAGTTGGTCGGCCCACGTCAAGAAGGTGGGAGCAGGAGAGGACCCAGGCTCGGGAAGGGGAGGGAGCCTCTTCCACTTCCTTCTGGAAGAACACAACTCACGTCCTGTGCTTTTGGGGCTCTAACAGAGCTGGGGTTTCAAGAGACAGAGGCTGGGAGACCAGGGGCCCTGAAGGTGGTGTCTGTTGAGAAGCCGAGGGGAGCCCCGTCCGTCTGTCAGCAGCCTGGGCTCCCCCAGCCCCTCGGCAGGAGCGGCCGCCCCTCCCTCTGCGCTGGCTGCCCAAGCGCCATCTCTGGAGTGCCAGCGCGCTGTTCATTTGTGGGCCTTGCAAATACTTCATTGGCATCTCGTGGTGTTGAAAGTCATGTAATTATGAGCAGAATTTATATGTTGCCAGGGCTGCCGGGGTGCCCTCCCCGCGTCTCCTTCCAGGCCCTGCAAATACTGAAGGCTGGCTTAGAAAAGAATCAAACCTACCCGCCTTTATATCTATGCGCCCTGTAGATAAGGTTTTAATTGAAAATTGGTTCGTCTGTTCCCTCTGCCTAATGAGAAGCTGCCCACATTGGCCCTGTGGCACCCGGACCAGAGGCCAGCGCCCGCAGGCGAGAGCGGGGTGGGTCCCGCGAGGGGCTGCCAGTGACTCTGGCCGCCTCCCTCTCCCACATGCACCTCCGGGCCTTCTTGTTTCTTACCCAAGAGTCAGCGCTGTCCCTGGCAGGCGGGGCTGTCCCTTCCCTCCCTCCTTCCTCCGTCCCGGTGGCGTCCTGCAGTGGGGGCAGGACCCAGCTCACCACCTGCTTCCTCCTCCCTTTGCCCCGGGGAGAGCCAGTCACTGCGAGTCAACACCACTCCCTTGCCTGCCCCGGGGCCTGGAGGCCTCTCACCCCCCCACCCCCCCACCCTGGGACACACAGTCTAGTCCTCCCCAACCTGCTCTGGACCCTCCTCTCCCGGGAAGCCCCTGCAGTAGTGACCATCCTGGGGACTTGCCTCCTCCATTAGGCTGGAGCATCCTCCACCCTCTAATTCCTCCTCACCAAGCAGGATGAGGCAGGACCCGTGGCCTGGAGGCAAGGGCTGGGTCGTGGGCTCAGCCTGCCCTCTCCGGGGCCTCCTGGACGGTGGGAGAGGCAGGGGTCAGCCTGGCTGCCTGGCCAAGCAGGCCTGGGGTGGGGGTGGGGGCTGCCCCCGGCCTCCGCCCTCAGCCACCCTCTCAGCCCCGGTCACATGTCCTGCTGTCACATGTGGATCTAACAATAACTCCCCACCCGAGAGCAGGGGAGAGATTCACTTCCCAGCTCCAGCGGGCGGCTGTGAAATATGATTCCTGAAGTGTTAATAATGCATCACGTTTGGATAGCACTTTACATCTTGCTGAGCGGCTGGCTGGGCTGGGGGGCTGCCTACCGGCTTCGCTGCAGGGCTCCTCGGGACCACGGGGCTGCTCCCTGGTGCCTCAGTTTCTCTTTCTGAAGCAGCGAAGGAGGGCTTCAGACTTGGCCTCCTGCCAGGGCCTGGAGGTGCCTCCCCTTCCAGCCCCACCCCTCCCTTGTGCCCACCTGCACCTCTCCTGCATCATCCTTCTCCCGGGAATCCCCCAGCACTCCTGCTGTCACTCATCAAACCCTCGTCACGTGCCTGGTGTCGGCAGAGGTGACACCGCCTTGGGGGCTCTGCGGCTTGGTAGGGGCGTGTGTCCCAACCCCACCCTCCCCTCCGCTCCTCGGGGCGGGGTGTGGGTGGGCTGCCAGGGCTTCGGGGGATCCCAGCTAGCTCACTTCTGTGGACGTGGAGGGGAGCTGTCTTTGGTGGTCTGCTCGGAGCCAGTAGGCCTTCCAGGTCCTGGACTTCCCAAGAACCGGAACCTTTCAGCCTGCCCACTCCAGCCTCTGTGCCTTTCACACGTGCGTATGAAAGGACCCCCATGTCTTCATTGCTTCCCGGGGCTTCCCACAGACCTAGAATATTCCTCTCTGTCCCTGTCACCGAGCCCTTTTCCACCTATCGCTCCAAAGGCTTGGGAAATCTCTCCATCTCCCAGCCCACATCCACAGTCACCACTTCCAGGAAGCCCACCAAGAGTAATCAGAGGGAAAGAGAAGACGTGTAGTGTTAGGACGGGTTGCCCCATGTTCCGCCGCTACTCCCACCCCTGACCTGCTGGAGAACCAGGTACTGCCCTCTCTGCCGCATCGGCCCCTGAAAAGTATGTGGGAATTCTGTTTTCGTACAATTGTATTCATTTTTAGATCTGGATTTCTGGTTTCCAGAGGCCCTGCCCTACCACCGTCTTCGCAACAGCTCTGGACCTCAGTGTCCTCATCTGCAAACGAGGCCATTGGAAAGGTGGTCACCAGGGCTTTACTCTTTGATGACACTCCTACTTCCAACAATTCCCTGGTGAATTGTTAGGCAAAGAGAAGAAGCCCTTTGATAAGCACGTAATTGCTTTCCAGCTGATTGATGCCTTTGGGCAAGCAGGGCGCTGTGTTTTCGGGGGCAGGAGGCTTGCCTGTGCTCTGTGACGTCTTCCTCCGCGGCTCCTGTCCTGGGCACGGCTCTGGCCGGTGGGTCTGGCCCCCGACTGGAAGCTCCCCGAGGTGGGGGGCTGGGGAGCAGGGACGCTTGCCTGCTCCCCGCCCTCCTGACTCCTCTCACTTCTCACTTCCTGGGAAGACAGTTCCTCCCGAAGTTTTCCCGACGGGTTGCCCTGCCGCTCCTGTTCAGCTGACACTGAGCTGACGAGTTATTAAAAACCCTTCATTATTATTCTGTGCTGTCTCTCTCCCTCCTCCCTCCCTGCCCTGCCCCGGGCTTGCAAGGCCCATGGCTGTCACTGAGAAATGCCTGGAGGCCCCTAGCCAGGCAGAGGCAGCCTTTTCCACCCCCCCAAAGTGCGCCCCCCAGAAGCGGCAGCAGGCCAGAGGCAACGGGTCCCGACCAGGCCCGGGGACTCTCGCACCTGGGCTCCCCATCCTGCTTTGGCAGAACTCGGGGAGCTGCTGTGGGCATGTGGATGCTCAGGGTTCTTTCTATCAAGACATGGTTAGAGCAGAATCTTGGAGACACTTCCGAGGTGTGCATGTTCCAGACGACATCTGGGACCCGACGCTTCCTCCCGGGGAGAAAGAGTGACAGGGCAACTCCATCATCCCACTGTCTGAGCTGGGGGTCCAAACCTGCCTCATCCATCACATGTGCCAGTTATCAGGTTTGGCTGCAGTAAGAACAGAACAGAATACTCCGCTCCTGTCCCAGCCTCATCCCTGGGGTCCTGGGAGGAGGAGGGGGGAGCAGGGCCCCACGGGAGAGGCCCTGCTCCTGAGTCAGGCAGACAGGCAGGGCCTCCAGGCAGCTCAGCACCTCCACGGCACCTCCCCACTGCAGGGCCTCCCCTGGGCACCCCACGAAGGGCCCTAGGCCCTGTGTCTGGGCCAGACATCCAGAGTCAGCCGTGCATGGGAAGATGTTCAGACTCCATTCACATTGTCCGTGGATTTCTGTCTGCTCAAGTTCCCTCTCGAGATCGAACTCACTCTTTCTGGGGGCTCGGCATCAGGGTCCTCTCGTCCTGAGCCTCAGCCTTGTTCAGCCCCTCTTCCAAGGGCAGAAAGCTCTGGGCAGCTGACTTCCAGACAAGAGTAAGCATCCATAAGTAGCCCGAGAATTTGGGCGCCTACATTCCCACCGTGACTTGGTCCCAGGTTGAGCTGACGCCTTCGTTTGCCTGAAGCATTGTCACCACCTCACTAGAGGTATGCGGCAGAAACAAACCGAAGCCATCAAGCTCCTCTTCATGCAGCCTTCTGTGGAGCTTTATGAGCACCTCCATTGGGGACATGCTCTTGGCTTCTCCTCTGCGTCTGGCCGGTCCTGAGGCGGGCACAGAACACAGATCGAAGAGACAAGTGAGCAAGGAGTTGAGAAGGGCTCGTGTGGGAAGCTGAGGAGGGCACAGACCAGGCTGGTTTGGGTGGGATGGGATGGGGAAGGCAACACTTCCTTTACAATCCCTCTGGGAGGACTGCCTGGAGGAGGAGGATGTGAAGGATGCTAGGAGATGGCGGGGTCACAAGCAGTAAGTGAAGCTGCGTCAGGGACAGTGGCCCTCAGGACTGGGGTGGGTGCTGCCAGAGCCGGGGCTTGGGGCTGACCCGGGCTCCGTGCAGGCACTGGGGTCAGCAGGGGGGTCAGGCCTGAGAGGGTTACCATTAAGGGTAGGGGTTCACGTTTGGTTTATGCGCTCATTGATTCAATAAACCTCTGTTGATGACTTTACTTCTGCTGAGCAGGCACTGAGGGAATTTGAGATGCTGGCCTTCTAGAAGCTGGGTTCTAACTGGGGTTCGGGGTTGAATGGCTGCTGGGATTAGGTTCTGGTTGGGACTAGTGTTGGTGTTGAGTTGGGTTGGAGGTCATGTGTGGGGTTGGTGTGGAAACGAACACAGCCTGGTGTGAGGCTTCTCCTTCCTCCCAGGCTCTGCTCCTGGACCCTCCCTCCCGTGGTCACCCAGGCTCATCTCTGCTGCCCGAGGCCCCCCTGGATGGACTGGAATCTGTTTAATGACAGCAAACATCTGCTAGCCCTCCCAGTGTCAGCCCTGGCTCCTCGCCTCCAGCCCCTCCTTCTGCCTTCCCTGCATTCCTGCCGTGGTGGGCCGACTCCCACTCCCTGCTGTCCCCCAGCTCAGTTCTGGAGCCTCCGACCCTTGCCCCTCCTTCTCCGTCTCCCTGTCCCGGTCACTACAGGTGAGCCACCCCCTCCCTGCACCACTGCCCACCTGCCCCGGGCTCTGTCCCGTCTTCTGTGCTCGGCACCTTTCTGTCTTCCATGCAGTTGTCAGGGTTCTGAGCAACATGTCCATATCACTCCCTCCCTGCCTCCTTTGGTCCATTTTCCAGGGTCCTCCAGTCTGCCCTTCCTCCTCTGCTCACTGCATTCAGAGAACCTTCTGCCTCATCCCTCCCTTTCCCTGGAGAAATCTCTTCTCACCGCCCGTCATCAGTCCCGTGGGGCAAATGCTCATAGGACACCTGCCCCTTCCAGCAGCCCTGCTAGGACCCGGTGGTTTTGTTAGGAGAAGTCATTTCCATGGGATATGAGGTGTCAGGGACTGCCGGAGGGGGGGCACAGAGTAGGGACGTGTCTCTCCCTCCCTTGATTCATTCCTGAGGGAAGCAGTGAGCCTCCCGTAGGTCATCCTTCCCCTCCCTCCGTTAGCCCCATGCCGAGATGTCAGGTGGTGGCCCCGTGAAGTGCCAGGATTCCAGGAGAGGCTTGGGAAGGAAGGTCTAGAATTACCTGAGCAAAAGCCTGACTGCTCCCACTGCCACCTTCCATTTTGGGGAATCTGCACACAGACCGGCTGAGGGCTGGGTTTCCAGGGGCCTCTCTGTGCCCCACTGTCCTCCCTGCCCTCCGCCACCTCCTCTGTCTTTCCCTCACTCTTGGTGCCCTCCTGTGCTCCCATGAGAACCTCCTCCCACCCACCCCATCCATCCTTGGGAGGACGGCGAGCTTGATTGGCTCTGATATCCAGGGAAGGCATAAGATGCTTGTTGGAATGCACGGCGCCCCGTCCCCCTCACAGGGAGATAATCGAGGGGGAATATTGGCTCATCCAGGAAACGAGGTGCTAAATTTGTTGTGAGATTGGTGTCACAAGCAATCAAAGGGAACTTCTCCCCATTGAGGGCTGGGCAGCAAAATGAGGAATCATTAGGTTATTGCAGAGACCAGGGACAGCAGAGGTGGAGGGAGGAAAGACCCCTCCCCTTCCCATTCCCTGGGCGGGGGGCAGCACAGGGAGATCAAAGAGGGAAGGAGAGAATCAGATGCAGAGAGCGTGGGAAGGAAGAGGCAGGCTGCTTTCTCCAACAGTCCCTACACCTGCGTGTCTTACCCTCTTTGCCATGGAAGCCATCAAGCTCCTCTTCATGCAGCCTTCTGTGGAGCTTTATGAGCACCTCCATCGGGGACATGCTCTTGGCTTCTCCTCTGCGTCTGGCCGGTCCTGAGGCGGACACAACACAGATCGAAGAGACAAGTGAGCAAGGAGTTGAGAAGGGCTCGTGTGGGAAGCTGAGGAGGGCACAGACCAGGCTGGTTTGGGTGGGATGGGATGGGGAAGGCAACACTTCCTTTACAATCCCTCTGGGAGGACTGCCTGGAGGAGGAGGATGTGAAGGATGCTAGGAGATGGCGGGGTGACTGGCATGTACACAGGTTGCTCCCCGCTTTCTGTTAAATACCCACCTCCTTCAGAGCTGCTCTGGCTTCCCCATGCTTCAGGGTCCCAGGAAGAGTTGTCAGTATGCACAGCCTCGAAGAGAAGGTCTCTCCACGGACCCTTGTCGTGGACTCCAGTTGGCCGTCACTCCTGCATTCCCCGCCAGTGTCCTGTAAACTTCCGGGATGAGTGGCTTGGGTCTCCCCTTCCCCTGTTCTTGGGCATGTGTGTCCCAGGTGACAGGCGAACTGAAGCAGGCAGGACAGGAGAGATCAGGAGCAGACAGAGCCCAGAGTTTGCAGCCCCGGAGGCCCATCTCCACTGTGCTGGCGCAGCCCACTGAAGGCCACCACATTGGGACCCTATTGGGACCCCGCTCCCACGGCCATTAATTACAGAGCCTGCACCTCTGGGCTCCCTTGGCTCCCGCAGCAAATTAACATTCCGTGCCCCTCGCACGCGGAGATGAACCAAGTTAGATGGATCGATTCAGCAGCCGGTTGGAGCCGCTTTACTTTACACAGGATTGATCCAGACGACCCCGACTTGGGGCCTCCAGAAGCGCCTTTGCGGGAAATCTTTTTAATGGAGATTAATTGGAAAAGCCTAGAATGTCCTAGTTGTGGCTACATATCAACACTCGTGTAGAGATGTACAGTAACAGAAGCAAGCTCACAAGACACGTGAACGCAAACCAGGACACACGTACCCCCCAGCACGCGTGCACACGCACACCGAATAGCTGCCTTGTACTTCCCGACTCACCCGGCGGGGCTGACGCTCTGCAGCGCGGCATCTCGGACCCGCCACCGGGTCCACTTTGGTCTTTCTGAATCTAGACCTCTCTTTTGTCTCTGTCCAGTCTCTCTCAACAGCGTAGAAGTTTCTGGAGGGAGGAGAGAGGAATGCCCAGTGTTTAATTTTTAAAGAGATATAACCTTAGTTCTGATTTCTTTCTGTGCCTGAATTCCAGCCACTTCCAACTGCTCACTGGTCTTTTATGTTTCCCCGTCTTGGCTCAGGCTGTTCCTTTGTCTGAATGCCCTCCCCCAGTTCCCTGGCTGTTGAAACCCTCTTGTCGTCAGGGCTCAACGCACTTCTAGTCAGTAAGTGTATATTTATTGAATATCCGCTGTGTGCCAAGCAAGGCCTCCAACGTCCGACCTGTATGAGTGGAGGAGGCCAGAGCTCACGAAGGCCGACGCGGTGTGGGTCTCGTCCCACAGGAAGACCGGTGTGCAAGTCAGATGTGTGAAAAATGCAGTGTTTTCAGTGCTCTAAGGTACTTCCCTGCCTGTCTCTCCTCCATCATCATGCTGTGCTGCCCACATGGTCGGATACGTCTCCTAGACTGTAAGCTGGGTGGCAGGACCAGCCCAGAGCCCAGGACGGGGCTTGCTACGCGGTAGACGCTAACGACACGTTTACGGAATGAATGGGTAAATATTGAATTGAATTGCATTGACTTTGGGCTTAGTTGCTTTATCCATTAATCGTTAATTCAGATACTCAAACAACAGGCATTTATTGAGCACCTACTGTGTGCAAAGCACTTTTGTACTAGTCGCTTTGGAAGGGATGTGCATGTAAGATTATATCTGTTGTCTCAGAGAGTTTACGACCTAGTCTCGTGGAAAAGGAGCCAGAATAAAATACAGTATTGCTATAGACTAAGCTACGGGTCTAAATCAACACGATTATATGTTAAGCCCCCATCGCTGACTTGTTGAGTTTCATGATTAATTGCCCTGGGACAGAAGTTTTCCTTATATCTTTGACTTCCATCCTAGACCATTTTTTTGACCTGTTCTTTCTCTGTCCCTGTACTTTGTGCAGAATTTCTTCCTTTAAACTTTGGTACTGCAAACCATTTCAGTCCACCTTGACCGAACTGTTACGAATTGATTATTTGATAGGTGTGCGTCTAAGTGAGAGGAGAATGTATGATGTGTGTGAATGGAATCCTAAAGCACCAGAACTGAAAGAGACCTTAAATACTACCCAGAGTCCTCTGGAATACTGCTGACAGGCAATCATCCACCCTTATCTGAACACCTCGAGATGGGGAGCACACGGCCATGTGCTAGCGGAAAGTTCTTCTACGGTCACTAATGTCGGGCGTGGGGGCTCGTAATGAAGGCCCAAGAGGGCTCCTGGGGAGACACCTGTGTCTGCCTAGTCAGCCTTTCTCAGAGACACTGGTGGGGAGCGGGGGCCAGGGTGGAAGCACCCGTCCTCGCCCTGTGTCTTCCGCCTGGCTCCTCGAGTCAGACAGTCCATCTGGAGGTGCTAGAGAAATCTGAGGTCATCTGTGATGAAGAGTTCCTGGCTGTGGAAGGAGATAAAGTCTAACTCCTGGATCTGCTGGGCTCTTTCTTTCTTTTTAATTTTGAGGGGAAGGGGGCATGAGGGGTGCAGGGATACGATAAAGCTCGTTCAACTTAGACACGGACAGGTGTCCTGAGGAGCCCCTCCCTGGCGAGAGAAGAGCGAGTGTCCTTCTGGCTCTCAGTGTCAGGGTAAGGGAGGGAATGTCCCCCTTACTCCTGCCTGTCCCCTTCCCCAATCTTCTGGATTTCTGAGTTGATGCTATTTATTCTGGACACCATTCCTGAAAGTGCCAGGAGCCTCTCCGGAGAGGGTCTGGAGAGCAGCCTGCATTTCTTACTGGGCTTTGAGCCTGCTGGGGGGTCTCAGGGGTCCCATTCTGGCTGCTCTCAAATGGTACTCGGAAGGAGCCATGTTCATGAGAGGGTAAGAGAATGTTTCAGCCAGCAGAGGAGTAGAGCTTCTGCTTGTCCGTGGGGAGGCCCTGTGCCCGCGTGCCGGAGGGCCCCGGGGCAGGGAATGGGGTTGGACCCCAGGACCGGCAGGGTGGTGGGAGGTGAGGGCTGGCGCACCGACCCCCTCTGGCAGGCACCCCGAGGACGCCTGTGGAGGGAGCCGGGTGCTTCAGTCACTCGGGCCATCCTCTCTGTGGGGAGAGACCAGGCCTGGCCCTCAGCTGCCCCTGGAGTCACCTCATTCTCTCCTCCTCCCCCTCCTTGGCTAATCCTTTCAGAAATCCCTTCCCTTTCTCAAGGATTTTACTCCTTTCAGTTGACCTAAATGCTCAAGGCCTTCAGATGAGGCCGGAGGGTGGCCTCAGATCCCGCCCCTCGCCGCTGGCCCCAGGCCTCTGTCCTCTCCCAGATGTCTCATGATTTTCTCCCACCCTCTCACTCCCCGGCTTTATCCATCTTCCCAGCCTCTTTTCTGTAACTGGCCTCTCGCTGCCCCTTTCCCTCCCTTCGTTTAGTGAAGGAGGGTTTCCAGGTAAGGACTGGTCGCCCCTCCTTTGCTCGGCCATCATGCAAGACAAGCAGGGTCTGGGCGGCCTGCAGACGGGGCCTCGGTAGCTGGGACGCTGGCTCAGAAGCCACCGGGGACTTGGACACAGGTCCACCCCAAATACCTGTCTCCTTTTCTGACCCTCAGTTTCTTCAAATAAAGGTGTTGGATGGTGATCACGGCCCTGTCCCGCTCTGACCTTTGGATTCTCTTTCTGATGTAATTTTCTTGTTTCCCTTTCATGTCTTGGTCCCTTCACTCATGCCACTGAGATGCCACAGTGACATCTCAGCTCCTTCCTTCCCGCACCTTGAAACATCCCTTCCTCCCCCTTCCTGCCTCCGACTTCCTCTTCATCTGCCTTGCTCTCTGCTTTCTGTCCTGTCCTCTGTCACTGTCCACGTCTCCGCTCCTTTTCCTCCCACTCCGGGGCTTGGGGACTGCTGGGGGGCAGCAGGTGCAGGACCGGGGGCTGGGGGGCAGGGACAGAGGGTCCGCTTCCTTTGCTGCCTTCCCCTCAGTTCCTGGTGCCTGGCTCCATCTCCTCGGCCTCTGGCTCTGTGGCCGTCCCGGCCTCTGACGTCCTTCTCCTCCCCTCTCTGTCTGTGCGCGTCCTCTTATCCTCTGTCTCCTATCGGAGCTAAGTCCTTGCCAGCCACCTGCCTCCTCTCCCGCACCGCCCTTCCCTTGCCCACTGAAGCCAGATTGAAATTCGGTTTTTCAGCAGAACGTCCACCCTCCCTGCCGCCCCCCTTCCCACTCCCGCTGTCATACCTGCTCCAGCCAACCCCACTTGGGCTCTCCGTGCCCTTGTCCTTCCCATAAAACATTCTCAGGGGCCCCTGCCAGGGCACATTTGCATAGAGTTGTCAGATCAGGTCTGGCCCAGGTGTCACCGGGCTGGCAGGACAGAGGGGCTGGAGGTCCAAATGGGAGCGGGGGAGGGGGCGTGTTTCCAGCTGCACCTGCCAGTCTTTGTTAGTTCAGGAGCTCAAAGTCCTTGTGAGTGGGTCTGGGCAGGCAGGTCGCTTCAGAGACCAGGACTGCCTGCCTGCCCTCCGCCCTCCCTTTTCCCACCGTGAACCTAGGGGAGGGGAGGTAAGGAACACCGATGGGGAATGCCGTGCAGGGGAAGCAAAGAATGTCCTTCCTCCCCTCTGCTGGGTCACCATCTGGGTCTTCTGAGCCACTGTCCTCGTGTCACAAACCCACAGACCTCCCTCGGCACCTGCTGGGAGCAAGTGCCAGGGTGGCGCAGATGCACCCCACCCCCCACGGTCCACGAGGGACGGGCACAGGGCTGAGTCCTTGGAGGGTCTTTGAGGTCTGGCTGAGGCCAAGGAGAGCCGGCGAGGCCGTAGAATCTTAGAACATCAGAGCCAAAGGCCCTTAGGGGCCAAGTATTCGGCTCCCTCGCTTTATAGTTTAAGGAAGCTGAGACCCAGAGAAGTGAAGTGACCTCCCCAAAGTCACACAGCCAGATGGGGGCAGAGGCAGGACCACATAAGCCCCCATCTCCTGACTTCTGGCCCAGAGCGCAGCTGTCCCTCCCCGGCAGGTGGTGCTGGGCCCGTTCCCCTGCCTCTTTCAGATTTCTGTCCCTGCTTTTCTGTGACCAATCCAGTGGCCCAGACCAATAAACTCATGTTCCCTGTCCCTGTGAGTACCAGCCGGGCCCCGGGGCCAGCCTCCACAGCCAGCCTTTGTGGTCTGCTCAAATGCATGGAAACCAGGCCAGATTGTGGCCACTTGTAAAATCCCATCTGGTCCCTGGAAAGATTCCCCTTTGGCCGTCCCTACCATACCCTAGCCTTGGAGATGGGCATCAGGCTGGCTTGGCCAGGCAGGTCGGGGGGAGGGAGGCGAGACCAGTTCTATTGCCTGTGGCCTGGCGTCCAGGTGGGAAGGTGGGGAAGCTTGGTGGGTAGGTTGAGTCAGGACACTGAGGCCCCTGCTGCCCAGGGTGACTTTTTCACTTCCGGCCGTGAAATGGATCCTGGCCGGCAGCAGGGTTGGGTGGTGATAGACGGAATGTTTGCTAACTTGTCTGGGGCTTCAGCTGATCTCCGTATCACCTGGTGTCTACTCACACCTGAGGTTACCTGCTGGGAGCTTCCTGACCCCTGGTTCTTCACCTGTCAGAGCTTCTCGAAAGCCACACCACATTTTGACATTGTCTGATTCTGGGCTGGACTCTGTATGCACCAGGTCAGCAGAGCCCCAGCCCCCGTGCCTGTCAGCCCCAGCGGGGAGCTTCTGGTCCCAGGGTCCCGAGCCCTCGTCTGTCTGCATCTGTGTGTCCCTGCACACTGCCCCACCTTCTGTCTTTCTCCCCCGTGCCCTTGCGCTGCCTGCCCCAGCCAGCACCCCTCCTGCCCTCCCTCCCTTCTGCCTTCTCTCCTCTTCTATCAAAAGTGCAAATCTCCCTTTCTCCTCTCCTTTCCCCTCTGCTGGGCCAGCCTGGAGAATCGCAATCCTCTTTTCTCGGTGAGATGAGAGAAGTCAACGGGAGGGGCCCTCCCTGGCTGTTGTATTTTTCATAGAGCAGGAAGGGAATGGCTGGGCTGGGGGAGAAAGTCTGGGGGGGACGCGGGGGGGTGGCGAAGATGTGAGAGCAGGGAGGGGGGCAGCGTGGTAGGAGGAGGGGTGGAGTGTGGAGAGATTTAGTTCCATCTGAAAGCTGTCGGTGCAAATCAAAGGCTTTCCTTTGAACCAGCAGCAATCTGGAGTGCAGAGCGTGGGGACTGCTCCGCCCAGGGGGCTCATTACTGCGTGTTTGATAAATCCGGGGAGACAGGGCCTGGCCTCCACCAACCTCTCTCCTGCAGCCTGGCTTCCTCGGCTTCCTCATGTGCTTGGCCCCCGTCCCTCTCTGGTTCCTGGCTGGCCTGGCGGGCAGGGCTCTGGGAACATGACCGTCAGGGCACGAGTGCCAGGACACGGGTGCAGAATGCGGTTGTGTGAGAGCAGGTGTGCACACGTGTGTGCACCAGGGGATGTGTGTGCTTACGTGTCACGGCATGTGCGTGCCCACAAGACGTGCGTAGGGCGTGTCTGAGAATCTGTGAGCATCTCCGGCCTCTAGGATAGAGCTGGAGGTCACTTCTAGCTCTGGATCAGAAATGGGACTCGACCTCTGTCCTCACCAGGCCCAGCGGGAATGGGGGATGACCCTGGGGCAGTAGGCCTCTCCTGGCCTAACCCTGGGGAGCAGAGCTGGAAGGCAGTGTCCCCTGGGAGATGTGGGCTGAGGAGGGGAGGAGGAGAGGGTCTCCGAGGGGAGGGGGCAGCATCGAGGGGAGGTGCCAAGGTACCAGGGGACCGGTTTGCACAATGGCTGGTCTGGGCCGGGAGGTCCCGGTGGTGGTGAGAGGGGGGAAGACAGCAGTAGCCCGGCTGGTGCCGTGGCATTCTGGGAGCCAGGTGTCCTGGCCCCTGGCTTTGCTTACTGGCCCCACTACTCACCAGTTGTGTGGCTGGAGGGAGGTGGCTTTTCTCTGAGCCTCAGATCCTTACTGGGGAGAATAATGGCCCTGCCTCATGGGCTGTCGTGTGCAGGAAGGGAGCTAGTCTCGGGGAGGTGCTCGGCCCGGCGACTGGCACTTCATAGGCAGGGGCTGTTTGTTACAGCTCCTGATGGTGGACGTTAGCGGCTATAACGCTTGGGGTCTTGCGAGTCACTGAAACCTCTCTGGGTGCCGTTGACGTCGTTCCAGCCTTGGGAACCACTCTCCCTCCATGTAAGGATATTCCGGTCGAGCTTCTCCTGCGGTTGGTGGCAGGAGAAGGCGGAATGGCCTCGGGGTACTGGCCAGCCCCAGATCGAGGAGACTGCCCTCCCCAGAGGCCAACAGGATTAAGTTGGAAGTCGGAGGTGTCCAGTGGGGACCAGAAGTAGGGGGCGGGAGCCGTGAGTCCGGTGCCTCCAGGGAATGCTTCTTAGCTGCTCCTGGGGCGTGGCACGGTGCCAAGAGCAGGGGTCCTGCTGCCGAGACGCCCCGAGTCCGTCCCCATCTCTGCCACTAAATAATGTCTGTACCTTAAGCACCCGGAGCCTCATTTCCCGTTTGTATAAAATGGACATAATAACCGCCCTGTGCAGTGGATTATGATGCTGGGAGTGATGTCTGTAACGCATCTGCCTGGTGCCTGGCAAGTAGCTGGCATCTTATAATTGGGAGTTATCATTATTAAGGGCCGCTGCTCGGATTGAGGGGACAAGAAAGGTAAATCAAAGCGTCTCTGTTCTCCAGGGGCTCCCAGGAGAGTGGGAGAGACAGAAACGCACACATGAGTAACTTTTAATCCAAAGCAGGCTGGGAGAAGTGCTCTAACCAGAAGCCCAAACAATGTGGGAAGAATGGGGGAGGGAGCTCTGACAAGTCTAGCCCAGGAGCTTTGAGTCTGGGTGGGGGGGGGCAGGGAGGGAGGGGTGCGGGGAAGAGGGTGGGAATGGGGGTTTCTGCAGCTCTGACCCCTCCTCAAATTGTGCGAGAAGCACGGAGCGCCCCCCCAGGACCCTCCTCATTTCTCCCCAGGGTCCCTCTGTGTTCCCCTTGCCCTCCCGACCCTGTTCCGCTGTTCACCTGCCCCCAAACCCTGGCTGAGCCTCCCAGGAGTCTCCTGTCCCGTGGTGCCCTGGAAGTGGGGGGCACCAGGAGTCTGGGACCCCAGCCTCACTGCATGAGTCTAAAGGGGAGACGTGCACCGGACATGGGGGTCCTGGCCCCATGGCCACGCTGGGTCCCCGCCCCCGCCCTCCGCCTCTCCCCCTCCATCTTCAGGACCTCGGCCTTCCTTCTGCTCTGCCTTGGCCTGTGGCACTCAGGGTCTTTGTGTCAGCGGGTCCTGCCTGCTGTCTTTCCCTCTGGATGCCCGTCTCGGGCCTGCCTCTTCCTCTCCTGGCCTCCTCCTCACCAAGATCCGCCTTGCCTGGTGCTTGTCCTCCAGTCTCCTCCGTGTCCCTGGCTCTCCCCGGCCTCTGCGTGGGTGTCTGGCTCTGTGCCCCGCCCCGACAGCCTCCCCTCAGGCTGTGTGGCCCTGTGCCTGTGGCCGCGTGTCCTTCCCCGCCTGTCTTCGTGATGGTTGCTAAGGCTTCCCCCGCACCTGTAACTGCGTCGGAGGACAGGGAGGCCACGGATCAAAGCCTGTGGGAATTCATTTGGGAGCCCACCCGCAGATTCGCACTGGCCCCAGGCTGGAGCTGCCGGGCAGGGCGGGCGAGGCTGGACAATGGTCGGGGTCTGTCTGCGGTCAGGCTCACCCGAGTCCCCTCCCACCGCTGTGGGCCATGCCCCTGCATTTCTGTTCCGCGCTGGCTTTATTTCCTGCGAGCGGGGCGCGGGCCCAGGCGGGACTGCAGTCTGCCCCCCATCCCCCCCCCCCGGCTGCAGCGCGGGCTGGGCTCTGCTCGGCCACAGCTGGTGGAGGCCTGGGCCCCCAGGGCCTCGGAGGCATATATGTGTCCTTGATAGGCCACCGGGACTGGCTCTGGGTGCCTGCGACACGCGGGGGCATCCCCCGTACCTCCTCCTTTGTCGCGACGCCACAAGGACGCGTCTGCCCTTGCTGTGGTGCCCTGTCCAGTGTCTGTCCCTCACTGCTCACTTTCTAGGCTTCCCCTCAGCAATCCCATCATTGCATCAGAACCTTGGGTCCTGCCTCCTTACCCCTCCCAGCTCTAGTCCACACTCCCTCCTCCAGGGAGCCTCTCAGGACTGACTGCGCCCTGCCCAGCGCTGTTCTTGTGTCTCTGCAGGGAGAACCTAGCCTGTCCCTCCATGACCCTGCCCTGTCTGTGCGTCCGCTGGAACCTGGGAGCCTGACCGGGGCAGGCGTGCTCTGCCCTCTGCCTCCTTTCCTTGACTGGGGGACGGTGGGGGTGGGGTCACACGGCAGGATCTCTCACTGCTTCAGAACACCTGCCGTGGGCCTGGCAGCCGGGCCCCACGCTGGGTGAAGGGCCAGAGCTCTGAGGCACACAGCCTGGACTCGAGTCTCCTGGGCTCGGGGCAGGGACGGGCAGTGCCGCGGGGGCCATACGATCGCAGAGGTAAGAAGTGAGTAAAAGGGGCTCTCAGGGCTCATGGGAAGTCCAGGAAGACTTCCCAGAGGAAGTAACTCTTCGAATCCCGAGGGAGTGGGGGCAACAGTGTCTCCCCACCGCGCCCCCCACCCCCGGAACGGGCTGTGCAAGGCCCTGGAAGGGGGACAGAAGCCTGGGGTGTGCAGAGGGGAGTGGAGCCTGTCTCAGGCACGGTCTTGACTGCAGGGGCTGTGGGGGGGGGGCGGGAAGACTCGCTTGTGATTTTTGCAGGGTCAGGATCTAGGGGCCTTCCCATCGAGTACGATTCCCGAGACCTCTTCGTTTTCCCTCCTCTCTGGACTCTTCAGTCATTGCTTCCACGTCGTCTCGATGGCCACTGCCTTCTCTGTCATGTCCTTGCTCGGGTTTCCAGGGGCGCCTCTAACCATCTAGCTGCCCGGGACAAATAAGGGCCATAGTTGCCAGTTAGTGAGCTCAGACAAGGGTGTGTAGCAGGCCGGTCACACCCCTCATCCCCTTAGCCTCCAGGGAACCCGGGAGGGGGGCATTATCACAGCCCGCAGTACCAGTGAGGAAGGGAGGCTCCGAGAGGGACTTGGCCAAGGTCACGGTTAGGAAGCGGCAGAGGCATTATGCAAACCTAAGTCTGCTCCTACACCTGTGCCCCTGAAAGGGCCCCGCGGTCCTTGTGCAGACCCGTCACGCACAGGCGAGCGGGCTGGGGAAGCTGCAGTGCGCCTCCGTCCTGCCCGCTCCCCATCTCTGACTCTGACCACAAGGGCTCCCCCCATCCTGCCCGCTCGCTCCCCGTGGACAAAGAGCAGCTTCTCAGTGTTTGCTGGAGACTTCGCCGGCAGAGCAGGGTGTCCGGGTCCCATTTCCACGCTCAGGAAAGCCGTGAATACGAGTCCCATCTCTGGGCCGGGGTAACGGGCCACCCCACTCCCAAGCCCTTGACTTGGGCTCCGGGGCCATGGGAAGGACAAACGCGCATGTGGGGAGCTTGCAGTGTGGAGCTGCCCTGGAGAATGCGCAAGGATATGAATACATTTGAATAATAATGAGGGCAATGCCTGAATTAACAATGCTGGCTGCTCACCTGACCCACCCCTCCCCCAGGATCCCGGCACCTGCCGCTGGAGTCCCTGGAAATGTGGGTGAACCTCACCCTTGGCTTCTCTGGGAGCCACAGACGGCGGCCAGGTCAGCAGAGTTGGGGGTCACTAACTTCCTGGATTTGTACAGTTAACCGAGAGGGAAGAGCCTGCCTCGTGTATCAAATCATACGCTGGCCGTCATTCCCAGCCCTGCCCCCTCTCTTGGTCCCCTTTGTGTGCAGCAGACAACGTGGACGTCAGATGTCCAGGGAGACTCAGAGGGAGGAGATCGCATGGCCCTTGGCTTTAGGGGAGAAGCTCCTCTTCTGTTAGAACGGACAAGGCAAACACCTCCCTTCACCTGCTGCATTCTACCCCATGATAAAAACACGGGCATAAACTCTTAGAGTCTGGGACAGGAAATGCATGGATAGAGCTGTGACGGCAGGACTGGGAGATGGGACAAGCTGTGTCTGTCCGAGGAGCTAAGGGATCAATCCAGGAGGGCTTCCTGGAAGAAGGGAATGTGGGGCCAGTTTGGAAAGAAGGGGAGACATGGAGCGGGAGGAGGAGACAGAAGGGAGGCGACAAGACCTGGGGCCTGTCTCTGGTGGCTTAGAGGGAGGTCTCAGAAGGGGGGGACAAGTTCCCTCTGCTTACACACTGGAGTGATGGAGCATCAGAGACATTGTGGAAAGGGTTGGATTTGGGGATTGTGGTCTCTGCAGAGACGTGGGAGCTGGAGAGGGAAAGAAGAGGGAGGAGTCCCCTGAGCTGTGGGCAAAGCTGATTTCGGTCACAGCGGTGTGACAGATTGGGGACGAAGCTAGGAAGCCCCAGACCTCTCCCTTTGCCACCTCCCCCCTTCCCACAGCCTGCCCCACCCGCGGGACCAGGGCTGGCTCGCTGGGGGTGGGGGCCGGGGGTTGGGGCAGCCACAGTCCAATTCCCTGCTCCATTTAGGCTCCACAATTAAAGGCAATTACTCTGCAGCTCTCTAATCAAACGCTCCCGGCCGGGCTGCCAGCCGGGCTGGCATGTGTGGTTCAGCAGCCGGAGGGAGGGACGAGCAAAGTCACACGCACGCCTGGCTCCCACCGCGTGGGCGGCGGGGCGCGGGCCAGTGTGTCCGTGTGTGCGCACGCGTGCCCCGGAGCTCGGGGGCGAGGGGCAGACGTGCGGGACGCGGCGGGTGTGCCAAGAAGTGGGCTCCGGGGTTTGCTGGTGGCACTCGGAGCCCCGGGAAGCCGGTGTTCACCCATGTGAGGTGCTTGCCCGGGGAATCTGCCCTGTGTGCCCACTGGGCACGTCGTGGGGGGCTGTCCCTGCGTGGCGGCCCATGTGTGCTACCTCATGGCGGCTCGCGTGACACGTGCGGGCAGGGGTGCGGTGCATATTCATGCCCCGGGATTGCAGGGGTGGTGCACGACCAGCAGCTTTGGTCATGGATGCAGCAGCTGGGAACAGGGGTGGGGGTGAGGCGGCGGGTGGCGGAACAGGACTGGGGCCTGGAGGGCCGAGGCTCAGGCTCTGAATCCGCACTCTGCCCCTCACTCACACTCACCCCCCGGGCCTCGGTGTCCTGTCTGTGGCACGAGAGCGTGGCACGAGCCCCATCTCAAGCCTTTATATAACACTGCGCCGCTCTCTCTGATTGCTGAGCGCCTCCACTCCTGAAACCCGTTCCCCTGGGCCAGGGGGGAGGAAGGAATCCAGGGCGGGCACGTGGCATCTTGGCGGGAAGGGGCTGGGCTGAAGTGGGGCAGGGACAGGAGGGCGGGGTGGGCGCCTGGGAGGGTGGCCCCTTGGTGGAGCCCCTTCCCTCCTGCACGTCCTTACCCAGTGCCGGCTTGGCTTTGCCAGGGACCCAGACCCGTTTCAGCCAGGAGCCGGCCGACCAGACTGTGGTGGCGGGACAGCGGGCCGTGCTCCCCTGCGTGCTGCTCAACTACTCGGGCATCGTGCAATGGACCAAGGATGGCCTGGCGCTGGGCATGGGCCAGGGCCTCAAAGGTGAGTGGGCTGCCCACCGGCCTGGCATCCACTGTCCTGCTCCCGGCCCGGCGCCCTCACCTAGCTCCTCACCGCGCTCCTCACTGCGCTCCCTCTCCGTGCTCCAGCCTCCCCTCTCCCATTTGAGTGCGGGCAGCCTCGCCCCCTCCTCCTGAGCTCCAGACTCCCTCCTGCCCCAGCCCAGGCCACGTCTGCTCCGAGGCCGGAAGCCCCTTGTAACCTCAGCCCGGGCGCTCACGCACGTGTTCATCCAAGAAGCCTGTCTCAGGCGCTGTGCACACAGCCCGCGCTGAGGCTACCTAGCGATCCAGTCAACCAGGACGGACGAACGACCTCCTGTATTCCAGAACAAGTAAAGGGACTTTTGGGAAGGCCTCCTGGCCGTGCTGAGGGGGAAGCCCCCGGGTTCTGGAGCTGTGAGCGGGGCTACTTAGGAAAGCCGCTGCACCTCTCTGGTCTTCGTGCACCACTGTGTAAGAGAGCTGTAGTCATCACGGGCCTGTGCACGGCGTTCGTGAGTGTTGAGCCAAATGAGAGATGGTGTTTTGTGAAAAGCCACGGCGGGCCTGAAAGCAGTGTAATGCCGAAAGCCCAGGAGGGGCTGTGTATTTTTATTCTTTCTGTTGTCCAGGGCTTAAAATTATTTGCTGTGGGTTCTGCATATTAGCACAGGTAGGGGAAATTTGTCCGTGTAGAGGAAAGAGATGGGCTAGTGGATCTATTGATGATAGAAAGAAAGAGAAACTGGGAGAGAGAGATCAATAGATATGGAGTGAGAAGGATCGATAACCCCTGGGCAGAGGGAGATAATGGGAGGGAGCCGGTGGGGAGCCCGGGAGAGGGGGACAGGGGAGGGGGTGCGAGCCTGCAGGGGAGGGCAGGGGAGGCTGAGCCAGAGGGGGCCAGAGGCTCAGAGGCCCACCTGCCACAGCCGTGGCTTCTCCAGGGACCGCGTGGGTCAGGGGCTCCTTCAGGGGCAGGACCTGCCTCATCCGTCCCCCGCGTCGCGAGTACGGCGAGGCCGTGGCCTGCCTTGGCTCCCCCCCCCCGGCCCCAGGGAACCCCGTCTGTGCTGCGATGCCCTATATTTCCAGCGCCCACATGCCCTCCCCCTCTCTTTTCTCTTGGCTTTTTTCCTCTTCCTTTCCTATTATTATGAGAGACGTTTGTCTGCAAACAGCTCCAGAGATTTCTGCTCCTCTCCCCCTTCTGTCTCCCTGTCGCTCCTGCTGCAGGGCCCCCAGACTCACTGTAGGACGTTGTGACATCGGGGTGTCACACCTGGGACTGCGGACGGGGTCCCAGGCCAGGGAGGAGGGAGGAGAGGTGGCCTGGGCGGGACGCAGCCCCCGCCATGGGGCGAGGGGATGAGACCTGGGGAGAGAGAGAAGCCTGGCGGGCAGGGCGGTCTGGGCTGGGTCCCAGGCCCGTTCCCAGGCTGGGGCGGGGCTCACCTCCCTCGCCCTTTGTGTCCCTGCAGCCTGGCCGCGGTACCGGGTCGTGGGCTCTGCGGATGCCGGGCAGTACAACCTGGAGATCACGGACGCCGAGCTGTCTGACGACGCCTCCTACGAGTGCCAGGCCACGGAGGCCGCCCTGCGCTCGCGGCGGGCCAAGCTCACCGTGCTCAGTAATGCCCCAGCCCCTCCTCTCGCTCTTTCCCTCCTGTCCCCTTGACTCCTCACTTCTTCCTGGCCTCAGGCCTGTCCCCACTGTCCCCCAGATCCTTCTCTAAACTTCTTCCAAAGCCAAGTCCAGTAGAAGAGGGTGAAGCGGGCACGTGGGCCCCCCTGGCGGGACCACGGGTGCACGAGGCCTGGCATCTTCTGTGCCCAGCTGGATTGGGCTCTGCCTGCGGGACACGAGGCTCCCCCAGGGCAGAGCAGTTGGGGTGCTGGAGATGCATCCACTCCTGGCCCAGGCTTGTCAGTGAGGGAACTTCTCCCGTCCTCCCCCTCTGCTGCCCCAGTCCCAGCAGCTGCCCCGGGGGCTCCTTTTCCTCCTCACTCAACCCCTACTGCCCTTCACCACTCCTTCCCTCCCTGGGCACTGAGGTTGCCCTGGAGGCCCTTCTGGGAGCCAAGGAGCAAGACCGGAAGGAACAAGACCCGAGGGCTGAGAACTGGGGTGGTGGGCTGTGTCCTGCTGGCGCCAAGCAGATGTCCCTCTGTGAGAACACCGGGGCCATTTGCGGAATGAGGGGACTGGACCCTGCAGGAGCTCCCTCCATCCTGGTGCCCTCCCTGGCCTCGGCCTCTGCTCTGCTTCCTTCTGCCCATGACCCTCCCTCTTCCTTTTGTCCTCCATGCTGTCCCGTTCCTTTCTCCTGCCTTCATTTGATCTGTCCTGCTCCCTCTTTTCCATCCCTTTGCCTGAAATCTGTGACCTGGGAACGCCCCTGGAAGGGATGGGGGGAGAGGAGCAGAGACCGTGAGCTTGGACACAGGAAGATTTTATCTGGGGGGAGGGTGGGAGTGAGAAGGTGACAGGAAGTCATCCTTGTGTCAGGGAAGGGCTGGACTGGGAGCTGGGAGTCAGGAGCCCAGGGCCATTTTGGCGCTGTGACCCTGAAGAGGTCATGACCCCTGGGTATCAGTTTGCTCATCGGTAAGGTGGTATCAGCCTTTTCTCAGCTGCTTTGCTGCTCCTGCCCAGGGAGCTGTGAACCGCGAGAGCTTGGGCACTGAAGTGTCAGGGGGTCAAGGCCCAGGCTAGGGCTCTAGCCTGGCGGGGGGCTCGCTCTTCCTGTCTGCTGAGCAAGGCACAGGGCTGAGGTTAGGGAGGGAGTCAGGTGGCCGCCAGGGATGGGCGTGGGGTGCCATGACCGCACTTCCCGTCCCTCCTGGGGTGTGTGTGAGCCCGCGCCAGCCCGGGCCATCTAAGGGAGTCACGAGATTCTGGGGAGTCCGTCCGTCTTTTCCCTCCCTAACGGCCTCGGTTGTGGGTTCTGGAGGTACTGCTTCTGACCTGGAGAACTCCCATCCTAACAAGGAGCCCCTGGTACTCCCTTCCCTCTCCTGCCCCAGACCTCCAGAGACAGAGAAATAAAGATGAAAAAAAGGCCAGCTAAACCCCTAGGTATTGCAGGAATGGGGCTTATAATGGCATCCAGTGGCTTGGTTCATTTAAGGAAGGCTTCCTGGAAGAGGAGAATATCAATGGGGACCCTAGGTGGAGGAGTACCTTGTTTAAAAGCTTGCAAGCCACTGAGGGGGATTTGGGGGGCATGAGGGGCAGGGACAGGCCCCAAGAGGAAAAGAGGTGAGAGGTTCGTGCTTGCTCATCGCTCTCCCAGACGCCCTGCCACCTGCAGCCGCATGCAGGCCAAGAAGACAGGCTGTGTCTCGAATGCTCCCTGCTCACCTGGTTACGTACACCTTCGCTCACGGCGCCGGAGCCCGGAGACTGGGCAGGGCAGAGTCGAGAGTGGGCTGCGTCCAGTGCCTGGTAGACCCCTCATCTGCAGCCACAGCCCTTGGTGGTCTCCCCGCCCCCACCCCAGGCCAGGCTTTCCTTCTCCCTGCGGCGGGACTGAGCGGCGGCCTTCCGCTCCCCTGCAGACACAGATGCAGACGCGGCGTCCGCTTGCAGGCCTACAGCCCCCCCGAGTGCCGCGGGGAGGGGCGCGGCTCCAGGGCCGGGGGGGCCTGGTCCCCCCCGGCCCTGCCGCTTAACTCACTCTCCTGCCTCCGAGCACATTTCTTAACCTCTCTGAGCCTCAGGGACCTTGTCTGCCAATTGGGGTCCATGGTATTTACCACGAAAGGATTAATGAAGTACATTTTGTGGTGAGCTTCCAATGCAATCAGGTACGCGTGGTACTTGGGCCCTTTGGTCAGCATTCCACGAACGGCAGAAACACCGGATCACATCACAGCTTACCGGCTGCACGTCTGGGATCTCATTTCAACTTCACAGCATCACCTCTGGGGAAGAGCTGTCAATGTTATTTTTAAAATTTTACAAACAAGGAAACTGAGGCCACAGACACATGTGCATATTGAAATACAGATTTGTCACAGATCATAATAATTTGTTCATAAACAAGCATCCACACGAACACGCACCCTCTGATAGTGGAGCAGACACTTCAATGGCCTTATTCTCCTTTGCCCCAGAAACAGAGAGAAAGATGGGTTAGCGACAGAGGCGACAGATGGACGGTCTTGCCTGAACGAGGGGAAAGGGCCAGCGTTCTAGGGAAGGGAGAGCCGATGGGAGGAGAAGCCTTCCCTCTGACCCAGGACACGGTGTCCCCCGCAGATGGGCAGGACCTCTGCCCATCCAGGACGTCCTTCCTGGGTGAGACAGCAGGTGTGACCTCAGAGGGGCCCACACAGACCAGGAGACCCAGAGCACCGTCTGACAGGCGGACCAGGTAGAGCAGCAAGCAAAGAGGAGCCGGGGACTCAGTGGCTAATCTGCCGGCCAGGAACTGGGGGCGCTGCTGGCTCTCGTCTGAGCAGCTGAGCAAACACAGCCCAGGCGTCACACGGGCCTGCACACTGTAGTCCATACGCAGCACCCCCGCTGACCTTCACCAGGGCCCCCTGGTTAGGTCCTGCTACGTCCCTGTGGAAGAAACAGACTCTGACCTGAGGGCCTCACCCAAGATCACACAACAGGTAAACAGACGTGCCAGGGTTTAAAATCAGGGCAGCCTGCTTGGCAACTACCCCTCTGCATGCACGAGTTGAGCGGAACACAGACGGGCTGCAGGTGGTTCCCTTCCAGTGGAAACGGCAGCTCAGGACCGGCATTTCCCACGCTCCGGGGCAGCCCGGCGCACTGCGAGGCTCTGTGGGCCTCCCACGTCTGCTCTCGGGGTTGTCTCACAGAGCCCCCTCTGGGTCTTCCCAGAGGCAAACAAAGCCCTTTCCCATTGCTGGCCTGATGACAACGGGGTGCACCAGAACGATGATAATCGAAATCCTGCCTCTGTCTCTTCAATCCCCCGTTCATTCATTCAGTCAGTATCCCCGAGGACCTGCTGTCAACCCAGCTCGGCTAGACCTCGGGCTTTCAGAGAAAGAAGCAGCCCTACCTTCAAGGAACGTGTAATCTGATCGCCTGAGCCTTTAGGAGCCCGTGAGGATAGGACAGGAAGAGGCCTCCTATTGCTTGGCATCAGAAATCTGACCCATTTAGTCCCTCAAGCGGGTAGCAGGAGCCTACGGTGACCACCTCTGGGCCCTGGAGACAGTAGAAATCCAGGGAGCCGGGGACAGCGGCCTTGGCTGGGAAGGGGGCCCGGGCAGTCATCCCAAGTGACCCCAACACAAGGTCAGTTAGGAGCTCAGAGCACCTGCCTGGGAGCCCCTGTGGGGCCGGCTGTGGCGGGAGGGCCCGTGCAGCAGGCCCGGGAAGGGACAGCGGAGGTGAGGACGCGAGAAAGTGCAGGGCTGAGGGGCTTGCGGCACTTCGTAGCCCTCAGAGGTGTCTGAGCGGGGCCGTGGCACAGTCTTGGCTGCGCTGGAGAAAATAACCAACCTGCCCGCGGTGATGGATGTGTCGGCCGGGGGCACTGGGGGCAGGGAGTCCATTTGGGAAGTGGCTGTAGTGGACCGGCTCCCGGGGCTGGCCCAGGGCACAGGGGCGTACAGGACGGAATAGAGGAGGACGCTCCTCCCGAGCCAGGCCCCCGGGGTGTGAGCGGCACTCCAGTCCTGGAGACCCCAGCTCTTCCCCGTTTGTGGCCACGCTCCCTCACCCGCCAGCTGGGCTGGGAAAGAACTAGGTGGGGGCGGGCGGGCTGTGCTGGTGGCCTGGGGTGAAGCCCCCCCAGGACCAACAGCTACAGTGATTGCAAGTTAAGGTGGCCACAGCCCTCCACGGAGCAGCCGTGCCGCAGGAGGGATGCCGCCAGGGGCAGGGGCTGTGGGCGCCAGGGCGGAGCTGGCCACACCCTGACTGAGGCTCTGCTCGCCCCGCAGTCCCCCCAGAGGACACCAGGATCGACGGCGGCCCTGTGATTCTGCTGCAAGCAGGCACCCCCCACAACCTCACGTGCCGAGCTTTCAACGCCAAGCCGGCCGCCACCATCATCTGGTTCCGGGATGGGACGCAGCAGGAGGGCGCTGTGGCCAGCACGGTGAGACCTGCGGCTCCCCCAGACCCCTCGGCCCCATCCCAGGTCGCCTCTCATTCCCACATGGGCCTGACCCAGACTCGGGGGACACAGATGTGACAGGAGAGCTTGTAGGTTGTCTGGTCCAAGCCTCTCATCCATCGTGTAGCTGGGAAGGCAGGGATCCGAAGAGGAGGGAGCTCCCAGGTTCACGGCGCATTCGGTGGCTAGCAGGGACTAAGGGTAATGCTCATAGCAGCTGCAGTAAGCACCTACTGTGTACCAGGCACTGTGCATGCTAGGCTCCTAACGGACAGTCCCTCTTAATTGTCAAGGGAGTTGGATAAGGCAGGTGTTCCTTCCAACTCGACAAAGAGGGACACTGAGGGTCAGAGAGGTTGATGCCTCGCCCAAGGTCACACAGCTTGCGTGCGGCACAGCTGGGGTTTGCTCGGCTGTGCTGCGTCGAGCACCTCCGGCTTCGTCCTTCAGCCTCTGGTTGGCGCAGCGAAGCAGCTGAGGAGGCAGGGCTCCCGTGTAGGTCGTACAGACGAGGAAGCTGCGACAGAGAAGCCATCGGGCGATGTTCTGGGCGGAGCTGGAGTGAGCATCCCCATGGCCGGGTGGGCCAACGTACAGGTGGGCCCAGCCCTTCGCTAGGTGCCGGGGGGACCTGCGCCCGTGTGCCTCGGAGAGCAGTGCCAGGCAGAACCCGATTAGCTGGGCCCTTGGCAGGCTGCGTGACCTCGCACAGGTCCCTGCTCTCTGGCCTTAGTTTCCCCATTCGACCCAGGACAGTTTGGCCTCAGGGTGCTTAACCTTTTACCACCAAGACATCTGTAATTTTTCTCCTGTAGGACTACATATTTTGAAATGTTTTGGCAACCAAACGAGCTGATTTGTTAATGGCCATTTGTCGTCCACGTTCCTGCTCCCGTTTTCTAACGACGGCAGGTCCTGGCCGAGCAGCGGGGGGAGCCGGCGGCCCTGCACGGCGCTGGCCCTGCTCCCGTCCAGCACAGGTGTCCTGCTGTCAGGGCGCAGGGCCTCCCTCAGACGAGCAGCGGGGCTTCCCTGGCACAGCTGGAATATGGCAGACAGCTCACGGGGTCCTGCGACCACATTCAGGGGCCTCAGGTTGGCCACCGTGAGACAGGCTGTGAGCCCTTCCTGCCCCCAGGGGCTCACGGTCTGGCAGGAGAGCCCCTGCGCCCACGCGCTCACGCACAGGGCCCACGGGGCGAGGCTGCGTGTGCCCAGAGCAGAGCAGGACAGACGGGCCGGGAGGGCCACAACGGCAGTGCAGAACAGGGACTGGTGCTGCACTCACAAAATCCCAGGAATGGGGCTCAGAGCCACGGGGAACGGTAGCACGCACAGAGTGGGCTCCCGGGGAAACTGTGCACACGGGTCCGTCCGTTGTGTGTCATGTTCATTAGAGGAAACCGTGGGGTCTGGGAGGAGGGTGGATGGGAACTCGCTGCATTTTCTGTTCAGTTTTTCTGTACACTTAAAACTCTAAAAAATAAAGTGTATTAATTAAAAACCAAACCAAAGCCGACCTGGGGGAGGACGCTGGGGCTGGGGGTGGGGTGGGGAGGGCCGCACTTCCGGTTAAAGTTCATATGCCCCTCCGACACAAGCCTGTCTCTGGGCCCGGTCATCCTGGTTGCAGTGCAGGGGGCTTCTAGCTTGACCCCGTCCCCCACTTGTCCCACCCCAGGAACTGCTGAAGGATGGGAAGAGGGAGACCACCATCAGCCAGTTGCTCATTAACCCCACAGACCTGGACATTGGGCGTGTCTTCACCTGCCGCAGCGTGAACGAGGCCACCCCGACTGGCAAGGAGACTTCCATCGAGCTCGACGTGCACCGTGAGCAGGGGTCCTGCAGCGGAGCTGGAGGGAGGGGTGGGCTGAGGAAGGGAGTGTGGGGCGCCCTCGGAGAAGCCCCGAATGCAGATCCCCCGGGGCCCCAGGGCAGATGCTCTTGGATCCCCTGGTTGGAGTGCCCAGGGGCCGCGGGCCCCGGGGGCTGGGGGGGGCACCTCCTGCGTCTAATCCAGCCTGTGACTTCGGCTGCGACTTAATCTCTCTGACCCTCAGTTCCCAATTCTATATAGTGGAAGAAAATAAAATACAGGCCCACGATCTCTTCTCTGAAATTCCAAACTGAAACTGATTTACTGGCAAAACGTGAATAAGGTTCCCCACGGTCTCTTACTTGACCCATGTGTCACTGTGAGCTGTTGCCCAGACCCTGCTGGGGGTCTTTCATAGTAAATGGTCTGTGCACACCAGCACCTTTCTAAAATTTAAAAACTCCAAATTCTGAAATACATCTAATCCCATGGGGCTCAGAGGAGGGACTTGGGACCTGTTCCTGTCTGTCGGGGCTGTGGGAGCACCTAAACGAGAGAGAGAGAGAGAGAGAGAGAGAGAGAGAGAGAGAAAGAGAGAGAGAGAGAGCGCGTCCGAGCGGCCAGGATGGAGCCTGCTACTCAGGGGATGCTCCTTACAGCCCCTCCACCCAGAAAAGGGAGGGAGCTGGGCAGGGGCTGGAGATGCCCCGCCCCCATCCCTTTCCGTGAGCCACGCGAGGCCACGCTGACGCCTCATGGCCACAGTGCACCATGACATCCGCTGATCATCTCTGCTGCAGCAGCCTGGGTCCCGGCCCCCTAGCCGGCCCCCTGGAGGCTCCGTGGGGTAACGGGAGGAAGATGGCTTCTCTTTTGGAGCTGCTTCACTACAGACTCCAATTCCCAGATCTGTGCACAGGGAGAGGGCTGGGTGTGTGTGTTAGGAGGAGAAAGAAACCCGGGGGACAGAAAAGACCCTTCCTGTCCCCTGCTTTGCAGACCCTCCCACGGTGACCCTGTCCACTGAGCCACAGACAGTGCAAGAGGGCGAGCGCGTCGTCTTCACCTGCCAGGCCGCAGCCAACCCCGAGATCCTGGGCTACAGGTGCAAGGGGGGGGCTGGGAGCACCCTGCGCCTGGAGTGGGGGGTGCCGGGGTGCAGGGGGGGC